>NC_056744.1:1211982356-1212109856 GCF_019279795.1 Protopterus annectens
AGGTCTCCCAACTTCCCCTAGCCTGTAGCCTGCCCCCCCTTTCTTACAAGGGATTTTGTGGCAATCAACTTACTGGCCACTAGGTGGCACCTTATCCCCTCCGTTCTGTATCTCAACCATAAATATCTCTCAACTTGACCTACTATCCCTTTTTCTCCCTCTGTTGTTTTTCAACTTTATCCCTTCTTTTATGTTTTTTGCTTCTCCCCACCTCATAATAGAGGGAAATAACTAAACTCTACTTCTCTTACATCTATATGCACCTTACACTACCCTGTCAACTTACTCTTGCTTAGAAGCACCCTTAACGAACGTGCTAACTTACTTCTGCTTACTCCTATTTTTCACTTACCTGCAGTTCACTCCCATATTTCTGATTGTCTTCCTTGCTTGTCCACTCTCTTGTCTCTACCCGCTCCGTTCGCCCTTCGGGCTCACTCCACTCCCCTACCCTGCCCCCTATTCCCACCTGCCCCCAGTACTCTTACACTTATAGTTCTCATGACCACACCCCTATCTCAATTAACCACACCCCTATCTCAATTAACCAATCAGTTAGTTCCATATCTTACAATCACTCAAACTATTCTACTGACCATCACATCCTACAATTAACTAACCTATCTCCCACCTTTTACTTAACCTAAACAACCTCTCCTTTGTTGGAGCTACAACCTACCTTTCTCCTCTCTGCATATCTCCCCACCTTTAAAATGGGTACAACACCTATCCCCTCAAAACTAAAACCTCTTATTTACCTATCATTCCTTTCCTGTCTCATTACTACTTACCTCTTACTTTTCTATGAATACCCACTTTACTCTACCCTTCCTCTTACATCTAAACATACCTCCTCACCTTCACCAACTCTCTCTCCTACCTTCTCAAATCTCACTACTCAACCCAATTACCTACCAGCCAAGTACCACAGACTAGCACATTTCAAGCTAAGTAAACCAAAATCTAGGAAACTTATAGACACCCCACAAAAACTTCTCCACTCAAAATATTTTATATTCCTCCACTTACTGTTGGATGGAGACATTAATCCTAACCCTGGGCCACATCTTACCATTTCTAATACCTTCAGGAAACATGACAAAGCCATCTCTCTGGCACTCACCAAACCTACCAACTCTCTCTCTATTGCCCATCTCAACATACGAAGCATTCGTAACAAAACTTCTCAAGTTCATGCCCTTCTAGACACCCACCAATTTGATATTTTATGCTTGACTGAAACATGGCTAAAACCCACCATCAAAGACAATGAAATCACCCCTCCCGGGTATAACATCATTAGACTAAATCGTACAACTAAAAGGGTGGAGGGGTAGCTATTCTCCATAAAACATATATGCATATTAGTATTATAGACCAGACTTTCAGCCTTGACAACAATGCTGAAATTATCAGCTCTAAACTTCAAATCAACAGTACTAAAGCCTTAAATATCATATGTATTTACCTTCCCCCAGGGAATAACATTAACGTACTTGAATGCATCCTTAGTTCACTTTCCATCTAACTCCCTCAAGAAACACTAGTCCTAGGTGACTTCACCATAGACTGGTTTTCCTGTAATAGTACAAATCCTACCTCCCACATAAACCTCTATGGCTTTACACAACTTATAAACAGTGCTACCAGAACTAATAATACCAACAATAAGGAAACCATCTTAGACTGGATTCTTACAAACACTCCTCAACAAACCTACCAATCAGGTACTCTCCCTGATGATCTCAGTGACCACTCACTTACTTATGTCATTAGGCATAAAACCAACCTAGTTTTACCTACCACATACAGGACACTACGTTCAAAAAAACATTTTAACCCTGAAGAATTTCTAGCTGTATTATTACAATGTAATTGGTCCCCACTAAAATATCTCCCTCTTAATGAAGCAGTATAATATTTTAATTCCACATTCTTATCAATCCTAGATCTTCATGCCCCAAGTCGCATTATTAGAACCAAAACTAAAGCAGCACCATGGCTGACCAATAATACTAGGCAAAAAATATCCCTCAGAAACAAATCTTGGGCTAAATGGCGTACAACTAAGACTCTAACTGACCACCAAAACTTCAAAGGGCTTAGAAACAGTACAAAAAAAATCCATCCTACTAGACAAAAAGAACTATTATCTTCCATTACAACACACCTCCAAAAAAGAACCCAAAAAATTCTGGACCAGTATTAATAATCTCTTATTCCCAGGCCAATCTATCACACCCAACCCCCAGGGCTGTGACCCAAAGAATCCCGCACAAACAGCTAACGACTTTAATTCATTCTTCACTAATACTATCCAATCTCTTGCCAGTCACCTATCTGCTGACACCTCTAAGCTCCTCTTACCTACTCCAAGCCTACCTCCTTCCTTTCACTTACAACCTGTATCTACCTCCTATATCTTATCACTGCTCCAAAAACTCAAACCTACCACTCCTTCTGCAGACAAACTTCCTGCAGAATTCTTACAAATAGGTGCCAAAGCTATTGCCTATCCCATTTCTATTCTGATTAATAGATCCTTAAAGGAAGGTATTTTCCCCTCTATATGGAAGATATCACACATCATCCCACTTCACAAAGGAGGTAAATCAAATGACTTCTCTAACTTTCGTCCTATAGCACTCCTATCACCTATAGCTAAAATCACAGAAAAATGTATCCATAAGCAAATTCTAAGCCACCTTCTGCATAACAACCTACTTGCAAACTGTCAACATGGATTTAGACCTTCCCACAGTACTACCACAGCCCTACTCTCCTTTACCAACTCTATCAACTATAACCGTAACAATAACAACCTATCATCCTCTATCTTTGTTGACTTATCTAAAGCCTTCAACATGGTAAACCATAAACTTCTTCTGCACATACTAAAATCTTTCTCACTTGATCCCCCTTCCTTAACTTGGTTTACATCTTACCTAGAAAACCGCCAACAGGCAGTTCTCTGGAAAAATGCACTAACCAATCTACTCCCTACATCTCTAGGTGTACCTCAAGGCTCTATCTTAGGCCCCCTTCTATTTTCCATCTTTATTAATGACCTCCAATTAGCTATCCCATATACCACCTGTATACAATATACAGATGATTCTACTATTATCTGTACCGCTAATTCACAAACTGAACTACACTCTATCACTCAAAAAGCTTTTAACACTGTTGAACAATGGTTCTCTGATCGTTGTCTACTCCTTAACCCTAAGAAAACTAAATTGCTATTGTTCTCACCTACTCATAGATCTGCCCCACTAAACTTTACTCTCTCTTCCATTGATTGCACTCTCATCTCTCCTGAAACAACAACTAAACTATTAGGCATAACCATTGACAACAATCTCAGCTTTGAAACTCACATCAATAGCACAATAAAATTAGTTAATAAAAAAATCACATCCCTTTATAGAATCAAACCCTTCCTTTCACCTGAAGCAAGGACCACCTTAGCCAGATCACACCTTATCTCTACACTACTATATGCCTCCCCCATATACACTAATCTCTCCAAAAACAACCTTAAGAAACTAGGAACTTCCTACCATAATATTGCTCGATTTGCAACTGGATCCTCATTTAAAACCCATCACTGCCTGAACCTAAGAAAACTAGGCTGGTTGGAACTTCAGAACCAACTCACACTTCAGCAGCTCTTAATAGCTCACAAAATCCTTTACCAACCAACTAAAACACCTATACTCTCTAGCCTCATTTCACCTTACAATAACCTGAAACAGCTACGTTCTTCCAACAAACTAATGATTAATACAACCAAACCCAAAAACTTTGCAGGTGATTGTCTTTTTTCCAACTCAGTCGGCAAAATGTGGAACAAATTACCCTCTGTTATCCTGTCTTTGTCCTCCCTTCCACTTTTCAAAAAGCAGCTGAAAACTCATCTCAATAATCACTGGCTTTTCTCCTGTACCAACCCAGATTAACTTCCGTTTTTACCTCCCTGTCCTCTCTACCTCCTAAATTCCTGCAATCTCTGCTCCTTATAGCCTTATTAGCTCTCTCTTAATGACATGCACACAGTCTGATGAAATACTCCTTAAAAAAAAAAAAAAAAAAAAAAAAAATCGGTAAGTTTTCTTTCTTAAGACATTTGCCTATTTTACTTTGTATTTACCATGACTTTTTATGTAATATGTGTATTAATTAGCCCTCATTTTACGCCTTACTATTTGAATTGTCTATCTTCATATAATGTGTTTAATTACTGGAGCTTTTCTCCCCGGGCCTCTACTGAAAATGGACAT
The DNA here is from genome assembly GCF_019279795.1 of Protopterus annectens. Taxonomy (NCBI): domain Eukaryota; kingdom Metazoa; phylum Chordata; order Ceratodontiformes; family Protopteridae; genus Protopterus; species Protopterus annectens. Next base: position 1,211,986,640 of record NC_056744.1, read on the forward strand.
ATATCCAGCTAGACTAGCCCGGTCAACAAATGTAAAATAAAAATAAATAAATAAAATAAAAATATTAATAATTGGAACTGCATGTCAATGTACTGTCATTCATTCATACTGTGGTGACCAATACCAATATATATATATATATATATATATATATATATATATATATATATATATAGGGGGATGCAGCTAGGGCAGATAGCCTAGTACTTACCAATGAATCTATGAGCATATTAGAGGGCAAGACAGAGAGGAAAGAGAGAGAGTGAGAGAGAGAAATATCCCTTTTGTCTGTGAATGGGAAGAGATAAAACAGGGAGGAAAAGTAAAGGCAGAAGATGGGCAGAAATAGAGAAAAGCAGAGCCATACTTAAGTGGGTGAAGGGGTGGTTCCACCAGGCAAAAGAAATGTTAGTTGGAACAATCTGCTGGTGCTGATGGTTTGGGAGTGCAATACAGATATTGCGTTATGAAACCATGAGGATATTGAGCCTTCATACATGAATGTTGATACTGCATTTGCAGTCACAAATGAAGTGTGTGTTGATCTGTAGCAAGCCACTTGTTACACATGGGAGTAGAGAGTTGTTTTGGTCTTCATCTTCAAGACGATTTTCACTTTTTGCTCCTCAACTTTAAGTTGGAAATGTGGCAAGGGAACTGCACAGTCAGCAGAAGAGAAGTTCTAGAGAAGAACAGCATTGGCAGCATGGTGACTGTTTTGACAATTTGCCAAACCAAGGGAAGGCAGGCAATCTCCCAACCCTTCCTACAAATGAACAAAATTGGATGATGTACAGGCAGTATGTAAAAATTGACAGTGCCAAGGAGACCCTGCTCAATGGAATTGCAGCTGTGCCCTATGAGGCTAGTGATTATTAGCCCAGCCCATATATGACCTAGACAATTAGTCAAGAGAACCTTTTGGGCTCTCTGATTGTTGTCTGCATATTGTGTGGGATGTTCACAGCCAGTGCCATTGTGGCAGTCTACAAGTCGATGCTATGTCTGGAATGCAGCTCAGGATGGTTTGAAATTTAATAGGGATTTTTTTATCTTGACAAGCAACAAAATATCAAGGCAGTGAAAGCAGCTCTGCAGGACTAATATGTATTTGTTTGAAGCACACTGGAATAGATTCCTGCAGCTGACTAGTATATATTTCTATGAAACACACTGGAATGCTTTCTTGTGACTGGATACTGGATACTGTGTATATGTGTGAACCATAGTTTATATAAATCCCTGCAGCCATTATTTTTATTGCAAATGTCATTACATTCAGATATCTGAGGAATACACAGTCAATAAATGTTTGTAATTGCTTGCCTGGAATGAGATGCTCTCTGTAAATGAAAATGACTGACCCTGTTATTGCTTGCTCAAGTTCTGCTATTCTGGCTATGCAGGACTAATGTATATATGTGTGAACCAAAATGAAATGCTTTACTGTGACTACTACTTGTATTAAAGCTGAAATACATTCTGTGGCCATTATTTACCACAAGGGAAGAGGTTAGGAGTATTTGGGGATCAGTAGGAGAGTGAGCAACTGGGTGGTGCGATGAAGTCCTTTACTATTTCAACTAAGGCCTATCCTAATGCTAATCATCATGGCTAGTTCATTAGAATTAAAGATCTACACCCATTTATACAATCTTTCTTAAAAAAAAGAACTTTGCATATCAGCACTGCACATTACTGTGTCATGGGCTGTTTATTTAAAAATCAAACTTTTCTATATATTCAAAACACATTTTAGTAATGAAAATAGTTAGCATTTAGAATCCTTTGAATCACCGACACACTCAAAATATACTTTATTCAATAGTTGTGAAGAATTTAACATGGCTACTCATGCAGCATGTAAAATATTAGTTTTGAGATGCTTCTTGCTATGCTACAGCTTTTTTCAGAGACGTAACTTTGAAGACCCTGTGTGTCAAAACTCCACTGTTCTCCCCTTTTCTTATCTTGCAACAAGACTGGTTGTAAGAATTGGCTTTGATGAATATTTTAACAAATATCAACAATTTCTGTTGTACAAATTACAATTTTCTCCACAAAGCAAATGGATTTTGGTTTCATGGTTTTACCAACAAGTTCAGCTTTTGGATGCAGAGATATTCATGATTTTGGATCCTTTCATTGTCTCCAATATGTAAGCCTGGCAGTCTTCTGTAGTTTATATCATAGCAGTTATTTCTACCCCTACTAATTAATCTCTAGCATTTCCTTGACTGTATGTTGAGTTTCATGCATTATTAATGTAGCTGAACCAGACAATGTGCTTTTAAAAATTTTGCTCAGCTGGTAAACTACTGAGTCCGTTCAATGGATTAATTCTAAAACCGCAAGATGACAATGCCCATAGCTTTTCTACTGCTCTTTCTCATGAGTCTTCATTGTCTGGATAATTTTTTCCTAACTTGTCCATCAGGATAAGTATAGTGTGGACTGGATATTATATGTCTGAATTCCCAGTCTTGTGCAAATCATCTGAATTACTCTGCAGTATATTATGGACCACTGTCAGGTAAGACATCCTCAGGTATTCCCAGACTTTAGAATATGAACTTTAATGCATTAGTCACACTTGCACTTGTGTCTATCAGTTTGATAATTTCAGGCAACTTCTAATAACAGTCCACATTATAAGATATATGACTACTTTGATTTGATACAAATACATGGAAGATATTAAATATTAAGATATTAAAATGGAAATAGTCTAGGGATCTAAACCTCTTCTCTAACATCAACAAATGGTTTGAAGGGACAGGTATATCTCACAGAGGATGCTGCTGCTGTGAAACAGGCTCCCCATTGACATAAAACACAGTGAATCCTTGTCCACTTGCAACTTAAATCTATCGATGGGAAACTGAAAATTTACCCCAGGACTGCCACCTGTACTACTAATGGAAAAAGGTAGCTCCTAACTGCTTTATGCCATGCATGAGTCCCCTCAAATTATCTATGGTACGAACCTAGTTATACTCATTAGGGGTAATACATAATTATTGAACATGGGATGGGTAAGAGTAATCTGTAACCAAATGGGATAGGTTATTTCAAGCATAAAAAAGGAAATTGGTTTGGCTTAAAATGGCCCACAAGGGTAGCTAGCTTAGTACTTACCTGTAAGCCTATGAAATTCTAGTACCTCTTCCTCTGAATTGTTGTTGCAGTATGCATTACAATGGCACAATCCTATGCTACTAGTTCTGTTTCTACTAATATACCTCGCCAAACATATGACATTACTATTCCCAGATATGGTTCATGTATGCTGTCAAGCATTTGTTTTTTTCCAGTGAGTGTAAATATTTATTCTGTCAGCTTTTAATGGTAAAACGTAGACCCATTTTCTTCTTCTGTACTAATGATTTTTTGCTTAAGCTATCCTTTCTTTGAAACATCTTTCAGTAGATGCATTCCTAACTCATCATCATTACATCTCTGCGATTATTTTATTTTCTCTTTTATCATGTGTACAATGTACAATGTGTTTTGGGGAACAAACTTCTATCTGAAGATGTCATTGCAGAGGCTGCAAAAATTGACAAGAATTAATAATAATATTATTATTGCCATACCAAGAACCTAAATGATGCTTAAAGCTCAAAATGTTGGGTACATTCTTAATGAAGCCATTGGAAGTTCCATAGTCTGGAGACCCTATGCAGGAAAAAAATCTTCAGTATAGTGTTAAATAGGTCTACTTGTAGATATATAGTCCTGCTTCTCATTGACCTAGCACTCTTCCTAGAATAATCCGAGTGGTAGATGTTGGAGCTACACACCAGGAGCACTTGAACACTTGAATTGCTTCCCTGTAATAGTGTATAACATACAGAATAAAAATGCAGCTTCTCCAGATGCTCCATATAAGTCATGTGCCTTAATGTCCAAATTCAATGGGTAAACAATTTATGTATCCCTCCAAGCTTTTTAATATTTGTAGTAGCATAACTACACAGAGGATGACAGTATTCTATATGTGGTCTGGTTAATGCCATATATAAGAAGATTCATACTTCAGGTTGCTTATTAGTAATTGCATGAAATATATCCTGAATAAAGCACATTCTTATAATAACAGTAATATTTTTTTTCAAATTTCAAAACTGAATCCATTATAAACCCTAGGTCTTTTGTTGGTCTGAAAGTGTTTGATAATTTATAGAATTTGATATACCATACTGAACTGCCAAATATATATTTGTGTTAAAAAACTACCTTAACACAACCCAATGACCAATTATTTAGGGTGTCCAGGAAGCCCTGGAATTTACAATACTCATGTAAATTGGTAACAGTCAGACATACCTTGGTATCACTTGTAAATATAGATACAGAAATATTTTTGTAGAAAAGGTAGTCATGAATGTTTTGGAGAGAAATAGCCCACTGTAAGTCCTTTATTAATATTTTTTCTGAAAAAAATTCTTGGATATAATCTAACACAGCTAAAATGTTTTTTGACCTAGTTAGATACCTAGTTAATTATAGAAGAATTGACATTAAAGCTGACAAGCATATAACTTATCTTGGACTATCATACCAAATCAAAAGCCATTGTTAGAGCTAGATAAAGTACATCAGTTGCTAAGCCTTGGTCAAATGAATCAAGAAGGCTGTTACATAGATATTTAAAAAAATGTGTTAACTTTTTCAATCCTGAGGAGCAGGAGGTTAATTAACCCCCTTGTTTCTAGAGGTCTTCAAAATGGGAAATTACTTTCTAAAATCATCTAATGAAAGCACATTTCATAAAATTTGCAATATATGATAAATGATATGAGTTAAAAAATTTTAAAATATAAAAGCTATACTCTGGTGATAGTATCAGACGTCTGTCTGTTGGTGATGATTTTATATTGCATATTTAGGAAAGAAAATTGTATTTACTTGCCAGAAGATACTAGTGTTGTATGTCTTTTGGCTTATCCCAATTAGGGGTCGCAACAGCGGAACTCTGGTCTGCTAATGATTGGCAGATGATTTTTATGGTGCCGAGTCGCCAGCCTGACACCCAACCTTCAAAGAAAGCACACCCATTCATGCATGCACCTGCCTGCATGTCTTTAGACATCATTTGACTGCGGGGAGGACATGCAGACTCCACACAGAAGGCACTCCAGCTGAGAATCGAACGGGAGAACCTTTTGCTATGAGGTGACAACTCTAACCGCTGCACCACCACGGCCTTAAGTAAAGGGTTATATATCTCTTAAGTGTGCAACATAGATCCAAGATATCTAAAACAGTGGTAATATACTGTTTTATGATATTGCTGAATCTACACAAATTATATATCTAATATTTTCACAATATTTCAAAAGAATTCAATCATCCATAACCCCTTTTTCCCATTTTTGCATGGTTTACCTTTATATGTGCATACTGCACATGTGTGAAAGCCAAAAGTTCGAAAGAACTTTTTCAAGATTTTGAAAAGTCGAAAAAAAAAATGCTTCAAATGTGCAATGAGCGAATGCACAGTGACATTCACTCATTGCAGATTTGGCATTTTGGGTGCGGATTGCACTATTGTGGGGATTGGGAAATGGATGCTTTCCCCACTGTAGTGCGATCTCGGGGTTAGAATATTAAAGTAGAGGGTGGGGAGTGCAGCCCACCTCATGGGGGGTGCAGGGGGGCTTGCCCCTCTTGCATTATATTGTTTGTTCAACATTGTAGTTCAAAACTCAGCAAATCTGCTGTTCGATTTGCTGAGTTTCGAACTTCGGTGATGTTCGACATGCAGAATTCATCATTTCGATTCCCACAACAGGACGATCGACAATATGATTTTCAACTATATAAAGGTAAACCTTTTTGCACATATGGTTGGGGTATCACATCAACAGTGACCATTATTCAGAGCCAGTGCTCACCCCACCAGGTGGCTAGCTCTGCTGAGGTTGTTCTTTCATACTAACCCCCCCACACACACACCTACAGCTAATTTAGAATGTCCAGTCCACCTACTGTATGTCTTTGGAGTGTGGGAGGAAACCAGAGCACCTGGACAAACTCCAGGCAAACACAAAGATAACATGCAGATTCTACACAGATGGCACCCCAGCCATGAAACAAATCAGAGACCCTCTGTATAATGTTTGCAACTGAGATTGTGTCTCTATGGTTCATTGTCATTTATATAAATGTAACATGGCCTATGTCATACATGATAATTTAATAAAAATGTTTCTTGTTTAAAAAAATCAGAGACCCTCTTGCTTTTAGATGACAATGCTGCCTGCTGTGCCAGTGAGCCATCCAATATTTAAAAAAATATTAATATATAAAACCAGCCCCCGGTTTCTCTATTCCCTGCACGGCGTGCATGATTAGTGCAGGAGCTCTGACAGGCAATATGTCTGCCGTGCGATCCAGGAACAGCCTGCAGGGCTTGCATGAGAGCTCCTGCACTAATCATGCACGGACTAAGCCCTGGTATGCAAATCACCTCATTTGCAGGAGAAATTCATGCAACTGAGGTGATTTTGCAATCCAGGAAGCTTGCAATATTCTGTGCAAGACAAGTGCTATCTGCAGAAATGTACTCGGTTAGTAACCGAGTACATTTCTGCAAAATACGAAACGGAGCTATGACAGCTCCAAATAAAGGCTGCATATCATTGAGGAAGCATGTTAATGGCTGAGTATAAGGCCACTGGCATTGCAAACTGTTTAAAAAATAAAAAGATCAACTTTTATTTTTTTTTCGCTGATCTCGGCTGTTTAAACATAGGACAGTGGTGCGCAAATGTGATCTGGAGGAAAATAATAAAATAAACCTAAAATAAGCATTCTAACTAAAATCAGTATTCTGCCATGCAAGTCAATGACAGGCAGAAGACAACCTGGCCAGTGAGTAATGGTTGCCAAGAGGGGAGGTTCAGTGTGAGACATGTAACTATGCATTAGCAGGCAATCCTATGCAAATGAGGGGAATGATAGTGAATCCCAGTTTTCCACAGCATGTGAGGCAGGTCCCACGAGTGTAAGAGTATAAATAGCTGGGTGCAAGACTAGGATATAGGTGACATCATGGGGGTTGTCAGGCATACTGTAAGCAGATTGGAGCCCTGTGGCTCGGGATTGCTCCTAGATTAGCACAGCTAAGCTAGGGGGTGTGTCTAAACCTGCCTAGCACTCTTTACAAAGCCTAAGCAGGTGTGTGCGCCATGCACCAAGTTTTAAAGAAAAAAAAAAAGTAAACCAGGAAATAGCACATTCTGTTTGCCCGGTGTGCCCCCAGGCTTAAACAGGAAGGCAATGGGAAGGGAAAATAGCAGTAGGAAGGTAACCAAGGAGAACTAGCTGAGCTGGCAGGTGAAATGTATCAGAATCAGCCAATTACGCAGGCAGCAGACCAGCCCAGCCTAGCATCCTACTATAAACTATGCAAACACCTTTCCCCCTTGTTTTTTCCCAGAAAATCTGCACCACCGGTGTATACAAATGGGGAAATTTTACAAAACGAAAGCAAAACAAAAAATGTTTGGGGCTGCTTTTGCTATCATAAACCAACATGTGCAGGAGGCTGATGGTGGGAAGGATGTGAATGCTGCCAACCAACCCACAGTGAGGAGATGGAAATGAGTGTACAGACCCAGGGTAACCTACCAAGGGCTACATGAGCTGGAGATAGTGGAGCGCTATAGGGTGGAGAGGGACCTCCTACAGCAAATTCTTGAGCTGTGCCGGCCACACTTCACACACAGAACTAACAGAGGGGAACCCATCCCAGTGGATACCAAGGTATGTGTAGGCCTAAGAATACTTGATACACGTACCTTCCAAAGGCCAACTGGGGATATGATGGGGATTTCACAGGCATCAGCATCCAGGGTACTCCACCAGTTCCTGGATGCCATGTCAGCACATGTCGGTGAGCATGTATATATCCCCAACACCCGTGAGGCGTTGGCCAGCAATATGCATCTCTTCCACCAAATAGCAGAATACCCTGAGGTAGTGGGTGCAATAGACTGCACGCACATACACATCAAAGCACCACCCAGTGAAAGGGGTAGGGTCTACATCAACCGCAACGGCTTCCCCTCCATCAACTGCCAGGTCATGTGTGATTCCGATGGCATAATAATGAATGTGTGTGCTGGCTGCCCTGGAAGCTATCATGATTCCCACATCTGGCATCTGACACAGCTGTACCAGAGAATTGCCAGTGGGGACATCCAACACGGTCACCTAGCGGGGGATGCTGGATACGCACTGGAGCCGTAGCTGATGACACCCATCAGAAATGAACACACACCCAAACAAGAACTCCATAATGAGGCACACGCACAAACAAGAATCATAATAGAGCATATGTTTGGGATGCTCAAATCATGGTTCCAGTGCCTGGACACTTCTGGTGGAGCCTTGCAGTACTCACCAACTACATGTACCCAAATTGTCCTTATATGTGCCATGCTACACAATATGATCCCACAGAAATAGCTGCAGCAGGAACAGCATGGGGCAGGGCCACACAGGCCCCCCACCATTGCCAAGGCCTGCACAGGCACAGAGTGACTCAGAGGAGGAACATCCTGAGCCTGCCCCAGTAAGCAGAAGGAGGCATGCCCAGTATTCTCTGGCCTTGGCAAAGAGGCAACACATAGCAGATGCTCTGACACGGTAGGGACCCAGGGAATGACACCTCTCTCTGACTCGCACATAGAGTAAAAGGGATGCCAAACATGACACTACCTGTGCTCAACCATGTATAGGGAGTGTACTATGTGTATCTGACATAGGCAGCTCTGCAGCAGCATGCTAAGTACTGGGACACCCACAAGGTAAGTGACTCACACATGCCAGTTGGGGGGGTCACATACCCAACAAAAGTCACAGCCAGTAGGACAGGTGTAGACAAATGCAAACAAATGTTTTACTATGGCCTCTGAATGAGGCCTATGGGTAAACCTCCCAGGCCTACACAGACAGACTACAGCAGGCCAGGCAGTTGGATGTCAGCTGTGAAGTCTAGGAAATCAGAAACTAATATATAGGTAATTAAAAGCTAAGATCTGTTGTACACTGGTATGCCTCTAGCCAGAACGATAGGTAAGACTACAGACTAAAATGGAGTACCCGACATACCAGTACAGTCCTAGCAAATGTGTACAAGTGTCAGGTGTGGCCCATCCATCCAACATACACTTATAGTAACAGTCAGGTGTGCCCCCCCCACTCCTGTGTAGAAATATAGAAATATTCAGGTGTGCTCCCTCCATCTTACATACAAATATTGTAACAGTCAGGTGTGCCCCCCCCCAAACCTGTGTAGAAATGTAGAAAAAGGCAGGTGCCCCCCCCCCCGCTATGCAGAAATGTAGCAGCAGTCAATGCCAACTGTCCGATGGATACCCAGCAGACACATCATGCTACCTGTCAGTGTACAACACAAAGGTCAGCACCGCACTACAAACCACCTACACGTGATCCACAACATGCAATACAGATGGCCATACTGGGCATGCTCACACACTTAGAGAAATGAAGGCAAAAGAGAAATGAAGGCAATGTCGGCCAACAACATACTAAAAGGTCATACTGGGCATGCTCACACACTTAAGCACATGAAGGCCATGACTGCAAACACCAGTGGACCAGACATATCTGGGAGTTGCAGTTCATAGGTTCATAGGTTGGTACTAGGCTATCAGCCCTAGGGCCTATTCAAGCCTAGCCATAACAATTTCCTGGCTATTTCTTCCCACACTATTTACTTCCCTGGACCCCTGTCTAGCAGGGTGACTGACGTGATCCCCAGGGTGAATTTCCTTTCTCCCATCCAATCATCAAGGTTCCTTTTGAAGTGGGCCAAAGAGGCACTCTGCTTGACATGTATGGGCAGTCTATTCCAGAGTCTGGGGAGTCTCAGGGTCAGGAACCTATCCCTCCAGCATGTTTTGTTTATTGTGATGACAAGGTTTAGATCCCTGGAGCGTGTGGCTCTGAGGGATTGGGATTTCTTTAAGTGTAGCATGTCCAACAGCTCTGGGTTTGACATGGCCTTGTATATTAAGCAGAGATTGCCTCTGAGTAGACGATATGCAACAGAGTATAGCTGGAGTTTTTTAAGGCGGACAGCATAGGGCACCTGCTTTAGGCCTGTGATTCTTTTAGTGAGGTATTTCTGCGGCCTTTCCAGTTGTTGCAGATGTCTTGAGAAGTACATACCAAATGGGGCATTGTATTCTATAATGGGTCTCATTAGGGATGAGTACAGTGGGACAATGACCTCCTTTTTTCTGGATGAAAAGCCCTTAGTGATGAGGTGTGCCACATAGAAGGATATCCAGACTGTTGTGGTGATGTGGTTATCGAAGGTGAGACCACTGTCCACCTGTGTCCCTAAGTGTCTTATCACACTTTCAGTGTTTACTGTACTGCCACCTGTGTGGTAATTCATGGGTACATGTTTTTTTGTTAGTGCAGACACTTATCAGTATGCACCACTCATGCCTTGCACACACAGTGGATAGGAATACAGACATATATGTCAGGACAACACACTAAAATAAGCTAATGGTAGATGTACATAGATGTGTGGAAGAGGGTCACTGTCACAAGGACCCATCCAGGCCTGTCCCACCCAGCACACAGCCAAAGGGCCCCAAACACATGAGGTGCAGATGTCACCCACTGCAGATACTAGCCACCAGTATCTGTCAGCATTACAGACTATGTGGTGCACGTGCCAGCTGTGCAACATGACTGTACAAGGAAGTAGTCATCTAGTAGCTGTATACACGTACCTGTGACATATGACCCTGTGTGTGCCCACATGTGGAGTGTCAACCCCTAGATGACAGGGGAAATGCATCAATGAGTGCTTTATGGGCACATTAAATCAGAATACTTTTGGATTACAGTTCACTTATAGAATGAATAGGAAAAACATGCATTTTTTGGACGTTGAATTCTATACTGACAGAGGGAAGTTTGCAATATAAACCTTTTCACAAGGAAACAGCAGCAGAAAACTTATTGGAAGCTGGTAGTGCACATCCCCCACATTTAATAAGATCTTTGCCTTATGGTGAATTCAGGAGAATTTCAAATAACACTTCTGATAAAAGTGTATTGGGGAGTAAATTAGACAAGGTAAAGAGGAAATTGTGGAAAAGGGGATATGAGGGAATATTATACTGGCGGCCTTGAACAAGCTAAGGGGAAAGAAGAAGTGGAATGAGGAGGTTAATTTTTTTCAGAAGACATGTCAGTTACAGAAAGGAAAATAAAGAAGGGGTAATAGGAGTGGATCCCATATTTTTTGTGACAAAATTTTCTCCACTGACGTTTAAAGTAAGAAAATTGGTGGAAAATGTGTGGCCTGTTATTAAAAGGGATGAAATGGTAGGAAATTTGTTTCCAGAAAAGGTCAGCTTCTCTTATGGTCGCTTTAAAAACTTAAAAGTGTTATTAAAATCAAAGAATGAAGACAAAAGTAGGGGCAGAATTGGTGCTTTCCCATGTGGGGCCTGTAAAGTATGTAGCAAAATAAAAAATGTAGATGGTTGGACAATAAATAGAAAAAAGTTTTGGATCAAGAGTGAATTTAAATGTGATTCATGTGGTGTGGTCTACATCATTGGATGTGGATGCACACCTAAGAAATGGTATGTGGGGCAAACAAAAAGAAAGGTAAAATTGAGAATATTGGAACAATAAGGTGATATAAGAAACAAAAGGATGGAATGTCTGATTGCTGAGCATTTTTGGATAACACATGGGGGGAGATGTTGACAGTTTTTTTCTTTAGTGTACTGGCACAACCTTTTGGGGGGAGGTGCAAATATGGGAAGTGAAATGTTTAAAAGCAGATTGGTAAAACTAGAAACAAAAATCATTATTAATCTAGGTACTTTACATCCTAGAGGGATGAATTTGGAAGTAAACTGGGACTTGTAAGGTTTATGTACAAATGAACAGACAGTGGAAAAATAGTTTGATAGTAGATACCATATTTATGGATTTAAAGAAGTTAGGAAAAATGTAGTGGCATATTTAGTCATTGTTAGTAGGATGAAAGTCAAATATTGGTAGGTGCTATTAGTATAGGACATTTAATGTGAAATAAGGAAATGGAAAATTTATCAAGTCATCATATTAATAAATTTAAATATATGAAATAAAATTTTTTATAATTGTGATGTGTAAAATGTGGAATAAGTTTATAATATGTGACTGATGTTTTTCATATACATGTGAGGCACCTTTAAGGTTTGGGAAGTTAAAGTTATTATTAAAAGGAATTGAATGTATTTAATTAATTAGCACTGTAATTAGGGGGATATAAAATGGCTACTGAATGTAATGAGATTATTCCTTTGAAGGCTGATGGAGCCGAGGTAGGGTTGCCACCTTTTCAAATGCCCAAAGTGGGACATTCTTTGTAGAAACGTCATATTTTGCAGGGCAAAACATACCCACAGCCAGTACAAAGGACAGAACTTCACTTTTTTGCCAAAATAAAAGCTTATTCTTGCAGCATTTGAGTTGCTTATTCTGTTCCTTATAACATTTAGGTGTTTCAGATACAAAATAACTGTTTTGTGCAAGTATTAAAGAAAATATAGGAAATATTTTTGCCCTAAAATCTCAGGACATTTGCCATTTTTTCAATTTTTTTGCAGGACACAGCTGCTCAAAGAGGGACTGTCCCTCGCAATGTGGGACAGGTGGTAACCCTAAGCCGAGGTACCAGAATGTGATGTGGAATAAAGAATTGTAGTCATAGCTGTGCTCTTGCCTGGTTTATTTTATTGAGGAGAACTCCTGTGTCATTGTGGGCTGTGGTTGTTTTTTCCTGTACAAGGAAGTAGTCATCTAGTAGCTGTATACACGTACGTGTGACATATGACCCTGTGTGTGCCCGCATGTGGCATGTCAGCCCCTAAATGAATGGGTTATGGCCCATGTGCACACTGCCCTCCCCATAGCCCTACTATGACAAGTCTGCTGAGGTCATCCAGTGTGAAATACACCTTTGGGAGAGCTGTAACCCAGCAATCTCTGTAGTGCGTCCTGTAACTGTGTAGTGTGATAAAGTAGTTAGATAGGTGTTCTAACCCCAGACCTGGCAACTGTGCGTGTGTGTGTGTGTGTGTGTGTGTGTCTGTCTGTCTCTGACTGAGTATTTGGCAGTGCTTTTTAGAGTACTCACACTCCTTACAATTCATGTACTCAACTTTGGCAAGGCTGCTGATGTCACCCAACTAGAAATACACCTCTGGGAACACCGTAACCCAGTAATGTCCGTAGCATGTCCTGTAACTGTGTACTGCTGTAGTGTGATAAAGTAGTTAGGTAGGTGTTCTACCCCAGACCTGGCAACTGTGTGTATATGTGTGTCTGTCTTTCTCTGACTGAGTAGAGAACAATGCTTTTTACTGTACTCACACTCCTTACAATTCATATACTCAACTTTGGCAAGGCTGCTGATGTCACTCACCTAGAAATACACCTCTGGGAAGGTTATAACCCACTAATCTCCATAGCGCGTCCTATAGCTGCATATTGCTGTAGTGTGATAAAGTAGTTAGGTAGGTGTTCTAACCCCAGAACTGGCAAGTGTGTATGTTTCTGTTTGTCTGTCTATCTCTGACTGAGTAGAGAACAATGCTTTTTAGAGTACTCACACTCCTTACAAGTCATATACTCAACTTTGGCAAGGCTGCTGATGTCATCCACCTAGAAATACACCTCTGGGAAGATTGTAGCCCAGTAATCTCCGAAGTGCACCCTGTAACTGCGTACTGCTGTAGTGTGATAACGTAGTTAGGTAGATGTTCTAACCCCAGACTTGACAACTGTGTGTGTCTGACTGAATAAAGAACAATGTTTTTAGTGTACTCACACTCCTTACAATTCATATGCTCAACTTTGGCAAGGCTGCTGATGTCACCCACCTAGAAATACAACTCTGGGAACATTGTAGCCCAGTAATCTCTGTAGCGTGTCTGGTAACTGCATACTGCTGGAGTGTGATTTAAAACTGTGGTAGGGTTCCATCCTCAACGATGGCAGTTTTGGATATTTTGTGTGTGTTTGAATGTCTGTATACAGAGCAATGCATTTTAGGCTAGTCACCTGCAATACATTTGAAATGCCCTACTTTGTCAATCCTGCTGATGTCATCCCTTGTGAAATACACTTTTGAGAAAGGAATTCTCTAGTAACCCCCATGGTGCATCCTATAACAGTTCCATGCTATAGTGTGATATAGACCTCGGTCATGGGTTCTGTACCCACACATGCTGGTTGTGGATGTTTTGTGTGTGTCTCACTGTCTGTGCATTGAACAATGCATTTTAGGCTACTCACTCACAGTACATTTGAAATGCCCTACTTTGGTAATCCTGCTGATGTCATTCATTGTGAAATAGACCTTTGGGGAAGGAGTGCTCCAGTAATGTCCATGGCATGTACTATAACTGCGTAGTGCTGTAGTGTAAAACACTAGCTAGGTAGGGGTTCTACTCCGACACATGATGGGTGTGTGTGTGTTTGTAATTTGTATCCTGTGTAGAGGTGGTTGTGTGTGTGTGGCCAATGTGGAGTGGGTTTTGCATATTTCTTATATGGTGGCCCTACAATATATCACAATGTCAACCGTACTGGGATAACAGATGTTAAATAGGTGAGAGGCTGGGGTGCAAAGCCATACCCATACATGTGACATCAAGGCCAGACAATCACAGTTAGCAACCCCAGTATTACCCAGAGCACACTCTCAACCCATGTCTCATACACACACATGCCTAGGCAACAGCCAATATGTGGGCATTACACTGCATATCGGCCACTGATAGTAACTATGGAGTGATAGCAGTGGGCTACAGAGGGCATGTCACCCTGCCCATCTGTCCAATATGCACGTGCATGCAGACAGTGCATCTCCCCCATGTTCCCCAATGGACACCTGCACCACCTGTGGTGCCGTCACATGTGACCCACAATGGACATACCATGCCTAACAACATGCCCTGTATAGACAGATGCCACTGACACCAGTGAATGCTGTTAGCATGCTATCAATGTAGGTCCAGGGTAAACCTGCTGCCCATTACGAATACCTGCCACAGGTGGGCAAGACTAGCACATCTGATGATAATCTGTGTTCACATGAGCCAGACACCCCAGGTACAGTTCCATATGTCACTGTACATGCATGTGGGAGGTGTGCACATCCTAGAAACCATCCATGTCATGAAGTAAGGAACACATACATGGCAGGGGATGCACAGCATTGGCCACACACAATAGCCACCCAGGTGACTGGATGGGGGATACAATACTTACCTGTGTGGGAAAATGCAGAAATGACAGCCCTGAGCCACAATGCAGACCCCTGTCATGTGGCCTGATGCCAAGGTATACCCATCACCTACCCTTATATTGCCTGCTGGCACAGTTGACCACCATACACCCATGCAGACATGCACCCATGCATGTCAGTACTGGCACCCAGTGTGTTTGTGTGTGTGTGTTGTATGGTGCGTATGTCCACATCCACACTCACTACAACCCCCCTAGGGATACTGAAGCATGCTGTCTGATGTCTGACAACTCCTCATAATCTTTGCCCATACGACTTCCATATGACTTGTGTGGTGCATGTGATACCTGCACATTGATGTGTTGTGGCAATCCCACTAGTGATGAGTTGTACTCCTGGCCCTGCCAAGTGTGTCAGTGTGTATGCGTCCCTGTGAAAGTGTGGCTGTGTTGACGTTGGCACCTGTTCATGTGGATAGGCACTTGTACATCACCTACTGTATATCTACCATATCCCTGTTGCAGATGTCACTCACCATCACATATATGTTCTGAGTGCTCCACAGCAGGTAACCCATGTGGTGCATCCAATAACTGCATCGAACTGTGATAGCACTACATAGTTGTCAGGGGTTTTATACCATGTGCTGGTAGGTCTGTGACACAAACATACTTCAGTTTTACTCTCCCACTCCCCCTGACATGTATTTGCCTCTGTCTTCCTCCCCCACTCCCTCTCTGGTGTATGTGGATACCCACACCTGCTTTGCTTAGCCAGCAGCATGTGTATTTTAAGTGATGCTCATGATCAGCTGATGGCCTCTGCATGAATTGCAGCCCCCCCAGCTGATTACATGTGGAACAGCTGTGGCAACATTCCCATAGCCAATTGCATGGAAACACACTCCAATATCTAGGAACATCATGGTGGTGCTGGCCCTTTTCATTCACTGTGAGCAGGAACTAGATCTGTTGTTTGGCAACACCTCTAACAACATACACTGTGGAAAGAGGGCAACAATCAGGAAGGGGATGTGCTTAACCTGACCACAGACTGTAAGTGCTGCTATACTGCATTTGGAGTAATGTTGGTTTAACATGTCTGTCTGGATATGGCTGTCATACATGTTGCAATACCTGCCATGTCAGTTCCATGTATATGAGGAATCCCCATCTGCAGGGTCATCTGCAGACTGGGCAGTGTTGTGCCTTTGGTTTCATGTGTTAGCCATGGAGTATCTATCTGTGGAATGCAGAAGGTAGTGTGAGGATTGCAGTCTGCAGATGGTGAAGGCCCTGACAGTTACTGACTTCATATCCCTCATAGGACATATGTTGCAACAAACCCAGTTACAATGGTAAATGTATGAGGTTATCACAGCAACATGTCTATATTGGCCCTGTGTATGTGCTGTCAGCCATGCCTCTGTCAACCTTTGTACATATGTCATGCATGAAGTGGTGCATATGTGCTGTGCACCATAAATAGTGTCATCATATCGGATAACAAGTCAGTGATATATCTGATTGCTACACATGTTATGTACAGTAGGGATTATATTTCATGACATCACCTGGACATTCTGTGGATGTTTTTATAGTACTGAGGTCTGTGTAGTGATGGTGAATGTCGGCAGTGTGTGTATTGTTAATATGTACTATAGCCTGTGTACAGACTGTGGTAGATGTCATTGTTCTAGTTCCCCTTCTATCTGATGTTACCTGCTGCCCCACTGTATGTTACCATTTTGGTGTACATGCTTATAGGGCCATACACACACATGTCCAGATGTACTGCTGGCGGACCTCCCTTAACAGCCATGTATGTCAGACAGAGCAGTAGGATGCTGTACAGATGTATGTCAATATCTAGTGGGTAGTATGTGTCCATGGCACCCCTGTACCAGCAGTCATTCTGTGTCAGACAGGAGTGTGTGAATGCAAAACCTATGCTGGCAAATGTATACCAGTCGTTATGTGTTATACCCATCTACATGGCTGTCTACATCCATATTGTCAGGCCTGGTACACATGTTGTGCACTAAGCGATTATGTGTATAACTCTGGACTGTACAGGGTGTGTCCGAAGTTCCACATATATTGGCCAATATCTCTGCTGCACTCCACAGGGGCATTACATGCTAGCGGTGGTACTTTACAATGATTTCCTTAAGATGTCTGTCAGTAGCAAATGGCACACATGTTATAAGCAGATGTGACCTTCCACACATACCATGTCTGTGAAGACAATACCAATGACAGTAGCAATAGTCTATTAATATACCTGCTATACATACCTAACATACCCTTGCACTATGATGTTGGGACTATAGGGGCTGGAGTAGGGCTACACTCCATGTCCGGGACATATGGTGGAAATTTATGTACATATACTTATCCAGATAGCCACATATGTATGATTACACATGTGTACTACTTCCAATTACCACTGTCATGGCAACCACCCACTATAAATCCCTACAGCATGTGGGCGTGGTCCCTTTATATTTCTTGTGTGATGGACATCCTTCCTGTGTGTGGGCATCAGTGTTACAGACAGCAGGTAGCAATACCTCTTACAGGAGAACCTGCACACTGAGGGCAGCCACATATTTGTAGGAGGATCAGGAACTACAGACAGACTGTGAGTAGAGTTGTGTTCTGCTTTGTATAGTACTGGTGTTACAATGTGTGTGTGTGTGTGTTTGGTGTGTGTGTGTGTGTGTGTGTGTGTGTGTGTGTGTGTGTGTGTGTGTGTGTGTGTGTGTGTGTGTGTGTGTGTGCGTGTGTGTGTATGTGTGTGTATACTAATTTACCTTGAAATGCAGTCTGTCTACATAGCTCACTGCTGTGAGCCTATCCTCTTGCTGGACAGAGGTATGCCTATCGTGTTGTCCGTCCACCACACAGGTCCTGTGGCATATATTACACTGGCAGTGTGTGTGTTGAGTGCATCAGTACATGGCTACATCCATTTCTGTTTCTAACCTCAATTCCCTGACTAAGGGCATGTTGTAGACTATCCTGTATCCCCAGCAACTTGCTTAGTGTATGGCAACAGTGTTCCACATATATGCCTGTGTTCCATCCTCTGTCCTCCATCTACATACCAAGCTTTACACATATGTCATGCTGTTGGGGGTTGTTCTGTAGTGGGCTGTGAGTATATTACACTGCCATTGCTGCCATTAGTCCACTGCTGTTGTATCCCCCACACATACAGTGGGGTTGGGGCCATATATGTGTGGGCGTCACCTACACAATACATGTGTGCCCTTATGCACTCCAGAGGCCAGTGTATGTAATAGTGGTATATGGCCCTGTATTATTGAGTCTAGGTGGGGAGCACCGTATATGACCTATGCTGTTACAAAATATGGGGGTATCAGGGGTGAGCTGCCGCAAGGTATCTGGATGTACAATACTGTATACTTCACCTATATTTACATTACTTACATGAATTGGGGTACTGAAAGCCTACTGCCTCTAGCCATACAGACTGCTCTGTTTGTTGGTGTGCTCGTGATGGTGTCAGTCATGCCTTGTTATGTAACAGTGACAACCCATGTGTTCACATAACGTCTTTACCACCTACTGAGTTTGTACAGAGTGTAGATAAAGGCTGCTGAACTACATACCTGCAGTACATACTGTTGATTGTTTGGTATCCTGTGGCCCAGTCTGTGTTCACTATTGTACAATTTGAAGGGCTTGGCCTGGACAGCAACAGTTGTAAACCTTTCCAGACTACTGTTTTAGTGTAACTATTTCACAGTTGCAGTACTCTGTTTATACGGTTGTCAGTGTCTGAACAGCTATATGACGTGGCATATAGAACTGTAATAGTACACAATGAAAGGTTTCCCATTTCTGCAAACCTGTGTGTGGTGTCTTTTCTATGACCTCTCTATGGGTATATGTTGCAGGCAACGATTGACATTTGTATGGGTGGCCATACAGTGTCCAGTTGCTCAGGTGTTAACTGTAGGCATAGTGGCTGTTCCATATTGTGTGCACTTTCTACATATGTATCTTACTGTACATATATCTGCGTGTGTATGTGTAGTCACATGTATAAATATAAATATATATATATATATATATATATATATATATATATATATATATATATATATATACACACATATATTTATATGTATATCTGTATCAGCATATCTGTATCTGTGTATCTGCATCCAGGGGATGTTGATGGCTTCCACATATTACATTTCCTATGAGTGGCAGACTGTACCTGGTAGTGTATTGCAGGGCACACGTTTGGCTGTGGGGGGATGCCTATTCGTACAAGACGTATAGTGTGTGGGGCCTCTCAACCCCATTAACGGTGCATGTGGACATATGTGTATTTGTTAATCTGCCATTGCTATCTACAGATGTATGGCCATATATACCTATACAGATATATATATCTGCTAACATATATATAACTATGTCCATATATACCTACATATATATATATATATCTGCGTACACATATTTAACATGCTGTGTATATGTAGACATATAAGTGTAGACACATATATGTGTCAATTTAGGCATATGCATGTATATATGTGAATATATATTGCTATATATATATATATATATATATACATACACACATATATAGATATCTTGTATCTATTTAGATATTAATATAGTTACACACACAGACATCTAGGTGTTGGTATACAGTCTCTGTACTGTTGCATGACAGGACTGGATGATATGTTTGTGAAAACATGGAATTTCTTTGTATCTGTTATGGTTTAGTGGTAAATCACCCTGTCTAGGGTGTGCAAGGTCCTTGGGTTTGAGCCTTGCAAGAGCTGTTTGTTGTGTTGCTGGGCAGAACATGGCCTGTTGGATACAGAGTGATTAAGGTACTTTAAAGCAGTTGTAAGCAGGTTTGTGTGGCTTTGAGCGGAGCTAAGCAGTGCCTACGCAGGTTAAGCAATTTAGAAGCTAACAGAGTATAAGACACCTTTACCGGAGGTTAGCAGTGCTTACCTCTGCACAAACCTGCACAGGCCCACTTACAACTGCTTTAAAGTGCCTTAATCACGCTGTATCCAACGGCCTGTGTTCTGCCCAGCAACAAAATGAACAGTTCTTGCAAGGCTCAAAACCAGGACCCTGAACACCATACACAAAGTGATTTTCCACTAAGCATGGCAGATATGCATAATCATGATGTTTTCACATACATATCATCCAGCCCAGGTATTCAACACTATGGGGAATGTATTCCACCATGTAGATGTGTGTGTGTGTGTGTGTGTGTATATATATATATATATATATATATATATATATATATATATATATATATATATATTTAAATGGATATAACATATCTATATATGTAGATATAGCTATAGAAATACATATATATATATATATATATATATATATATATATATATATATGCTAATATATACATAGATACGCATACATCTATAGATATATATGTATACATCCATATGTCCACATATATACAGCAATATATATATATATATATATATATATATATATATATATATATATATGTAAGCATATATATGGTTCACCTTTCAAAGGGAGAAAATCATGTCTCCGAAAGCTGGAAGGTCAAATGTAAGTTTTCAACATTGCACAATCTTGGAATAAATGCATCAAATGTGCAATGAGCGAATGTCACTCTGCATTCTCTCATTGCAGATTCGGCATTTTGGGTGCAGATGGCACTATAGTGGGGATGGGGAAAATGTCCCTTTTCCCACTGTAGTGTGAACTCGGAGTTAGAATATCAAAGTAAGGGGGTTGTGGGGGGCCCACAGTATTACAATATGTATTCCAGCTTGTAGTTCGAAAATCAGCTAAGCTGCTTTTCGATTTGCTGAGTTTTGAACTGCGATGCAATTAGAAATAACAGATTGATCCTCCCAGTTTGCAGAAAGGGCCATTCAAAGAAATTACTGTCTCCCTTTCAAAGGTAAGCACATATATATCTATATAGGTATATACGGACATACATCTGTAGATGAAATTGGGAACATAACCACAACATATAAGTCCACATGCACTATTGATGGGTTTGAGAGACCCAAACAACATACATCTGGCATGGATAGGTATCCCCCCCCACAGCCAAACACGTCTGGCCTGCAATACACTACCAACCTTAGCAGATCCCATAACTAGGACCCTACACGACAAGGGCAGTACATGTTTACAGTACTCCATCCCACTTGTAGGATGTCAGGATGGCATTACTAACGTATCATGCAGTACAGTCAAGTGAAGTGTCATGCTTGGGGGAACCCCCTGGGCAAGCACATTAAGTAACTGGGATCCCTCATATGATCCAACAGGCCTACACCTGTCAATGGATTCACCAGTGTTGGCAAGGCCAACCTCAAATCCACCAAGTCAGCTGGGAACTACCACCCAGTAGCCTAATGAGCTTGGTCTGCAGGGACATGGAACATATCAACAATGAACCCATGGCCAATGTCACTGGTAATCTTAACACCCGGGACCCCACCAATGTTGGACTTGTCAAAGGCGGAGAATACAACCTAAACCTGGTATACCTCCTTGACGCAATCATGACAGGTGTAGATGAGGGTTAGGAGGTGCACACAGCCTATGTAGATCATAGCAGGCTTTTGTACACCATCCCACATGTAGGAATGTGTGTAGATGTTAAGGGATCTACCTCTGTTCACAGAATATGTTTCCCCCCAGGACTGATTGGCAAATGCCAACATTCCACAGGTGCCATCCCATGGACATACAATCCTTCACAGGTCATAGATGTGTTAATACCCTCCTCCACACTGTAGAGGTGTGCAGTAATACTGGGATTGCTATAACTCACAGGGTGTGGCTGTTGTGGACACATCCACCATCATTGCAGTTACTGTTGCTTCTATCCCCCCACATAGCTGTCTGTAATACTGTACAGTGTATGTTATCAGGTTGATAGTTGTTGTTTACACCATTCAGAGTAGTAGAGTGCCTCATACCCTCCTAAGGCTAGGGCTATGCCACTGGCATTGGCACACCCATGTTACTGAGGTGAGGATCGCAGTAGAGTGGGGAAAGGGACATACACCCTGCTGTTAGCATGTTCAATGTCATCCAAATTGCATATTGCATATATACCAATGTGTGATTGTGCCTATCCTGTCTTGGTGGGATTATATGGGCAACAGATGTGTTACCTGCATGGGGACATACCTCCATTTGTACAGTCTTGCATCTGTACTGCATCCAAACCAAAGGCTATGTAGGTTGTACCCAGCCATGTCATGTGTACCACCCACTACACTTACTGCTGTCCACTGTAGAAGGCCTGCTGACACCACTACACCCATCAGCCATGTGGCACATGGACAACCACAACACAATCAGAATAGATAATGGTGAAAACAATACAACATTGTTAAGTACAGCTATAATGCATCAATGATGCACAGCTACACCTTCCAAGATATTAGCATTTCACTTTACTGCTGACAACATGCTACACAGCATTCCATTGCTACACTGTTGTACAGTCACCCTGTGCATCAGCACCATGTTAGCCTGTCCCTGCATCAATGTTACGGGTGACAGGATGTGACACAGGTATCATCATATGCACAGGGTGTGTTGTTGGTTTGCCAGAGGCCTAGGCTGAGCCATACAATTGATGAAGTGTGTGTGTGCTTGTGTGTGGGGGATGAGTACTGTTATGGGCAAATGGTGATGTTGTGTGTGCAGGTATGTGGTTGCCCTAGGTTTGTTGTTTATGTGTGTGTGTGTCTGCATGCACACAGTTCCACCATGTGGCTGCCCTATATGGGGATTTGTGAGACAGCTGCAGGGTTTGCAGTTCACCGTCTCCGGCCATGGACATGGGACCTGTGCCTGCCAGGGGTGTCACAGGCAGTATCAGGTACAAAGCCAGATCAGGTACTGTTCCCTGAGGTTGACAGACATCCACTGGATCCAGGTCCCTCCTGGGACTGGCCAGGGCCACGTGCACGTGGTCTGCTATGACTGTCTGTGGACAGCACCCCCCCCCCACAGTGCTGGGGCTGGTACTACCACTACGGGAGTGGCTGTGACTGGTGGGATGTCCATGGTGACCTCCAGCTGCTGATGTTGCTCTCATACGTACACGTGGCCATCGCAACTGTCCCACCCTGCCCTGACACATGGACATGACATTGTTGATTAGATCCAATGTCTCTCCCCACAGTCTATCCATGACCTCGGTGTAATTATGAATGGCACCTGCTAGGTCAAGGATGCTGTCATTTACAGAGGTGTGATGAGCCCTCTGCACCCTTAGACCCTGTCTGGTGTACCATTCCATTCATGCCTGTGCCTCCATGACAGCCTGGAACATGAGTGTGGTAGATATAGATGCGGCATGTCTGCCAGGGGCATGATGACCAGCAGTGCTCCAAAGAGCATCCCTGAACATCTGCCTATGTTGTACCTCACCAGACATCTGGCTATGGCTACTGTGTCCTGACACACATGCCATAGATACCACACTGTCCTGGCCAATGCCAACCATAGACTGTCCCTCAGCTAAGGCCAATGGTGATGAGGTATGTAGAGGCAGTGTGACTGTGTGTGTGGATGGGGTGGATACTTGTGGGATGTCAATTGGTGACCCAGGGTAGCCCCTGACGACTCTGCCTGTGCCTCAACACACCTATCCTCATGGTCACTGTCTGTATCAGTGACATCAGACTCCCTGTGGGAGGGACCCAGCCCCACCTCGCCACCTGTGAGGGGAAAACAGGGAACAGACTGTAAGACCTGTACATCACCGCTAAACAGTACATACACATGCACACACACACATGTGTGCAGACATGGCCACATACATACACACATGCAGATGACATACATGATAACCCATACACTCCACCAGACAGCACCTACAGACAACTCCAGCACCCCTATAACACACATGATAGCAGGTGATGGTGCAGTACAGTATCACACACAAACCTGTAATTACACACGTCAGCATGCAGGACATGTGGTGTTCAACAGCATACAGTGCAACTGTAGTCAATCCCCATTACCAACATTATACATGGCTGTGATGCATGGCTTCTGTTAGTAGGTGATGGCCCTCCCCCTGAAACACACTGTACCCATGTCCACAGCATTGCTGTGCTTTTGTTCAGCACCCTGACATGTACTGTGCACTATACCTCACAGGTGTACACACAATTTCAGGATGTGTATCTGTGTGTCAGATATGTTTCCTCTGCTGCTCACAGGCTCTGTGTGTTTCTGGATTATATGTGGACACGTGTTTTGTGAATGTCTGATGTGTATTCACATATGTTATCATCAGTGGTGCATGTATGAGTGACAGAATACCATTAGACCGACCACAGACACAATGTACTGTACTATGGTGAGTGTAGAGACCATTATTGACATGGCACTTTCTTCCATGACATACCATGGTGCAACACTACAGCATATGGCAACACTACACTTATCTGATATGTGACATATGACCTAGGCAGTCAATTGCATTACAAGCCATATGTGTCAGTTGTGCAGATGCTGATTGGGATGCATACCATTTGTGGGTGCATATGTGTGCACACACATACCATGATGTTGTGTACCAATAACTGTTATGTGTACTACTGTGGTCACAATACCTGGCAGGGGTATAGTAGCATGGGTCATCATCATGAGCCAGTAGTTGGTCAGTCAGGCCTGCAAAGGTTCCCCAAACCTGCATGTTTGCATGCTAAACACATGCACAGCCCTTGGAGGTCATACAGTACCATCACTAGTGCCGTAGAGTCAGAGTTATGTCTGCCACACTTCATGACCTCGACTATGTGCAGATACAGCCATTCTCAGTGGGTTTGTCTCTCCCCTCCAGTGCACTGTTTTGTTTCAGGATGACACACCCTCACCATCTCCTGCTACATTGCAAATGCTCAACATCTGTGTCCTACACATGTGTGTCATATTGCAGTATCCCAAACTAGGAACACCATGTGTACTGGCATATTCCCTGCCAATGCAGGGCAAACATGCAGGTGTACAGTGGCACTAGCATTGTACAGATGGGGATGTCATCCATGGGTTGGGGTGAGGTGTGGTCTGTGCAGCATATGCATCATAACTGCAACTTCCTGGACTTTCCCAACATGGTGCTGGTACATCAGAACACATTGCAACACATGGCTTTGGCAATGTCCCACCATTATACAGGTCATATCTGTATTGAGCCCTGGCTGATGTTGCCTGTGGTACACATAGGTTCATAGGTGAGTACTGGTCTATTGGTCCTGGGGCCTACATAAGCCTAGCCACAGGGGTTCCCAGCCATGCACCACCCAATAATGTTATTCCCCTGTGCCCCTGTCAAGCTGTGGCATAGGCATACTACCAGGGTGAATTCTCCATTTCCCATCCAGTTGTCAAGTGTTTTTACTAAAGAGGGCCAATAAGTAGCATTGCCTGACATGAATGGATAGTCTGTTCCAGAGTGTGGGAATCCCCCAGGACAGGGCCCTATCCCTCCAGTATGTTCTGTATAATGTGTTGATGAGGTTTAGCACCCTGAAGCATGTGTTTGCAGTGGGAGTGGGATTTCTTTATGTGTAGCATGTTCAACTGCTCTGTGTATGACATAGCTGCGTATGTCAGGCAGATGTCAGTTGTGCCTGGGCAATGTGCACTGGAGTGTAGCCACAGCTGTCTGAGATGGTATGTGTATTGCATGTGTTTGAGTCTGGTAACCCCATTAGTGAGGTGTGTGCTCTGTCAGTGAACATGTACAGCATGCATTATGGGTAAGTGTGTTAGATGTGTACATGTCCTACACCTTAGCTATGACATGCACAGTGAATTGCCAAGCAAAACCTTAAACCATACTCACCAGCATCCGGTCGCTGCCTTGCTGGTATCCCAGAGTTACCTACATTGAGATGAGATAGAGTTGATGTCAATGGCCACAGCTGCAGCATTGCTACAGGGTGGGTGCTATATTACAGTAAAACAACAGCTGAAGTCCACACAACTACAGATTATGCACAACTGATTATCAGTACTACACAGCAACAGACTCCACATCTCACATATGCATGATCTACCTGTACAGATGCATACACAACAGTGGTCTACTGATATGCCCTGGAACCTTACCTGCATGTTCCTTGTCTGGTGTGTGGGTAGCACCCACCTCCATGACTGTATATGTCTGTAGCTCTTGTGGGTGGGCAGGTGCCATCAGGCTCATGAGCAGCTCCTCCACTCTGGTGAGGGGGGATGGATGTTATGGCTCCCCCTGTTGCAAGGTGGTCACCCTGCACGGCAGCGGCACGGCGATGTGCATGGCAGTGCAGGTCACTACAATGATGGCGGACATGCTCATAAGTATGGCAGTGCATCCCCACCTCATTCACCCTGCGGACCACATCGTTCCACATGGTGGTGCACTCATGCTGGTCCTGGCTTGTCCTTGAGAACAGCAGCTGGTAGTGCTGGATGATGCTGGTGAGTATTATGTCATTCTCAGCTTCACTGTATGCTGGATTCCTTGGGTGCGCCATAGTCCCTGAAAGACATAAAGATGGAAATATGTCTGAGCAACTCCTATGGCACATTTACTATAATAAAATACACACAGTCTCCCGCCACCATATCAGCTCCAACTTATTGTTCACACAACGCAAGTGGTATGTCTCCGGTTTATCTACCATTGGGACATATATTGTATTGTACAACACTTTCTGCTATGTGTTTATAGACATGATCCCTGTGGGGACACTAGAGTTGCTGGGCTGTTACAGAGTATTTCACCTGCATGCCATTGTCATTGCCACTATGTTTCTAAATATGCATGTGATACACTTGCGATGTGATTGCTACACATCTGCCATTCTGTGTTATTGGGGATATCTATGCATGCTGTTGGACATGTTCTGGGATTGTGTGGACTATTACAACCCACATATGTCCCATGACAGTGACACAACAGTATGTTTAGGGGTTATTTGCCAGCAGGAACACTACTCCCACCTAATGTGGACATGTTATCAGTCCACATCACATCCGCGGCCCACCATGGAACCTCATTATCTACTGTTCCGGCACTACCTTCATGTGGAACCACCTCAGGGGATGGTGTCTCCCCACCCCATGGAGCACACACAGACATATGTCTGTCACCCACAGTTAGGTCCAGGGTCTGGTGCATAGGGAGCTCCACAGAGACATGGGGTATGTGCTACATCACCTGGAGGCATGCAGTACACATACACAAGGTTAGACATGCATGTTCCTCCTGCTCACCCCACAGCCTAGGCACCTTTATGACCATATAGATGCTGTCGTGACTGTCCATGGGTGGGCACCATGCTCCCTTTGTTCCCATATGGGGGCTCAATGGCCTCCACATTCCAAATGAAACTATCCATCCACAGTGTTTAACCACCACATGTGTCAAATACCAGCCCAGTATGCTGTCTTGTTTGTCACCCAACCAAACCTACATACCAATATGTACCTACTACCATTCACCAACATATATATCCCACCTTCTCAAACAATTGCGATGTGTTCCCAACATGGGTTACACACCACACTCCACACTCCATTTTGCAGCCATGTACTGGTGTGTATATATGTTGTGTATTGATGTGTGATGTTCTCTCACACATCTCATGGCAGAGGACATGTATTGACATATATATATATATATATATATATATATATATATATATATATATATATATATATATATATATATTCCAAAAAAGTAGCAAAGGCAACCACGTACTCCAAAAAACGTCAGTACTCACTTCAATATAAAATAAAACAAAAGTTCTTTATTGTGCACACTTGGTAGCACTTACCAAGTGTGCACAATAAAGAACTTTTGTTTTATTTTATATTGAAGTGAGTACTGGTGTTTTTTTGGAGTATGTTGTTGCCTTTGTTGCTTGCTGTGTTTTGGAATATACTTTCTACTTCTTCTTAGCAGCAAGGCATTTGCTCTGTGGGGTGTTGCGCTCTTCGTTGTTTTATATATATATATATATATATATATATATATATATATATATACATACATATATGCATATATGTGTAGATATCATTATGTGTTGTTTATATACCTATATATATATATATATATATATATATATATATATATATGTATAACTGTCCAAGGTTCTGTAGACAAACACAGCTGTGAATATGTATCACACATATATTTATCTGTATGTGGGGTGCATACAAACATCTGGTCCGTACTCTTGTAACTCTCTTTACTTCACAGCTGAATTGTTCTGCCTTGCTGCAACACAGACAGGTGTCACATGTTAACACAGACTAACATTAGGGGGGTATATATGGTGACAGATTTTAGATAAGCATATTATACTGCTATGGCAGTTGGGCATGCTATACTACACTTTAACATGACTGTCCTGCAGGTGGTGTGGTCTCACACCCATGTTTCTATCATGGCAGTATTAATACCACCACCAGCCATTGGCCACAGTAATGTACAGAACACAGATATCATGGGTTACATATTTGCCATTCACTGCTGATCTTCCCAGTTGACAGGTATGTCCCACTGCCCACAGGGACAGACACTATTGTCAAGAGCAGTTGTTGAGCAGAACATCATTACAGGAACAAGTACTGATGGCACATATAAATCATTTCACATTATACATCCTATTATTCTATGCCATATACTACATTCAAGTAAATACATATCTGTTTCACATACCTTTTATGTTTTTTTTTCCACTGTAACAAATCCCTGAGCTTTGTTACTTTTATTAAAGTTATGTTTTTTTTTTCTTTTTCTTTTTTTCTCTCTCTCTCTCTCGGTTTCTCCAGTAGAGTGATTGAGCTGGTTTGAATAGATTGCAGCATGCTTTTGTAGGTATTGCACATGATCAGGTGATAGCCTCTGCACCAGTCAGTGTCCACCAGTTGCTAATTGCATGCAGACTGCTGTGTAGTACTTCGGATAACCACTGTCATGGCAACCAAGTACTATAAATTGCTGACTTCTGTGGGCGTTGTCCCTTCAGCTTTCCAGTATGGATGACATCCTTCCTGTGTGTGGACATCAGTATTACAGACAGCAGGTAGCAATACCTCTTACAGCAGAGCCTGAAGACACAGGCCAAATACACATTTGGGTAAAGTTTCAGACCTACAGACAGTGTGAGTAGTGTTGGGTGCATTGTATCTTGCTGGTCTTACAGGATTTCTGTGTACATGGTACTTTTGCATGGAATGTTGTCTGTCTGCATAGCTCTCAACTGTGGGCCTATCCATATGATACCAAGAGGATTGGCTGTTAGGTTTTGTCTGTGCACCACACAGGTATTGTCCCAGATATATCAGTGGCATTCTATCTGTTGAGCGCTATCAGTACATGGCTACATCCGTTGTATTTTAATGTCATATTCCTGCATAAGGGCATGTTGCAACAAATCCTGTAATGCCAGCAATTTTCAGGGTGTGTAACAGCAATAATGCAAATATGGCCCTATGTTCCTGCCTCTGTCCTCCACATATATGCCAGTCTTTGTCCTGCTGTGATACAGAAAGGGGTTGTTAGGTAATGGCCTATCCTTATTTACCGCTAGCATTACTGCTATCATCCTAGTCATGTCATGGACTCCCAGACCAACTGATGCGTAAAGTCCATATATATGGGGACAACAGCTGGAGAACACATATGTGCCCTTGTACATTCCAGAGGTCACTGTGTGGTACACAGTGTTCCTTGCCCTTGTACAGCCTTTTATGGGCGGGTTCAATGCCATTAACCTAGGCTATGACACCTTTTCAGGGATATAACTTTTAAGACAAGGGTCATTCAGTGTGATAGTGAGATGTTAGGTTAAGCAATGTTATGTACAAGATACTGTGACATTAACACAAGTGCTACTTTTCCCCCTAGGGCTTGACTACAGGGTGTAATTGGAGGCTGCTGAACTACATCTGTAATTGTTGATTGTTACATATCCTGAAGGCAAATCCTGTTCCTACTGTTGTACTAACTGAAGGCCTTGGCCTGGACAGCATAGTATGGTATATATCCACATTGCTTGCATCTACTGTTTTGTGTGGGCCTTGCATTCATCACTGATTACATATTTCAAAATTTATGTGGTGTAAGTACTGGCATACATTATTGTATAGTACACAAATAAAGGTTTTCTGTGTATGCATACCTGTGTGTCGTGTCATGTCCTTTGAATTGTGAGTGGGTATATGTTTAATGTAAGTATTCTCATTTGTGGGAATGGTTGCCAGACTACACATTTCACAGGTGGCAGTTACAGAACTTGTGGCTGAGGGATATCCTTTGCACCCAGTACTTCCACACTACTTCTACATAAGTATGGCTACTAATACTTTTTCTCTGTGTATATTTGTATGTGTGTATGTACCTATATATATCTCATATAGCTATATCTATTTATATGTATCTCTAGATATATATATAAGATATATATATATATATATATATATATATATATATATTATATATATATACATATATATATATATATATACACACACATACATATGAACATATTTATGTATCTATATACAATTGATGTTATATGATTACTTGTGAGTCACAGACATACACACACACACACACACACACACACACACACACACACACACATATATATATATATATATATATATATATAGCTGTCTGTCTACATTTACAGATATATATCTGTCCATATGTCCATGTATGTTCGGCTCATATTTTGGCCTGTACCTCATTCTCTTGGCAATTGACATGGATGATCACAGCATTGAAGTCAGTAACTAGTGCCGACACTTTTGTGTTTCAGACTTCATCTCCTTCTACATATGTCTTCTAATACATATAACTGTGTAACTAGCAACATTTTAAGTGTATTAGAGCAGTAGTTAACATATATCCCTATTTGTACCAACATTATGGCATACTTTGTCCAGACTTCTTGCATTAACAGGTTGTGTGGTATGATATTACTACATTTCCTGTACTGTTGACTGATTGTGCTAGATGATATGCTTGTGAAAACATCAGGTTATGTATATCTACCATGGTTTAGTGGTAAATCACTTTGTGTATGAAGTACAGGGTCCTGGGTTCGAGCCTTGCAGAGGCAGTTTAGTTTGTTGCTGAGCAGAACACGGACCATTGGATACAGAGCGATTAAGGCACTTTAAAGCAGTTGTACGTGGGTTTGCACGAGTTTGCTCGGAGGTAAGCACTGCTAACCTCCGGTTACAGTTTCTTATACTCTGTTAGCTTCTAAATTGCTTAACCTGTGTAGGCATAGTTTACCCCCATGCAAACAAGCTTAAACCCACTTACTGCTGTTTAAAAGTGCCTACTCCCACTTACCCCCGCGCTAATTTCTTTAAAAGAAAATAAAAAAGGGTTGATAGGAAAGTGGTGAAAAAGGGGCATAACGAGGGTAAGACAGTAGGAAAAATAGCTAGGCATGTGCAGGAAAGGTGTAGGAAAGGTCCATAGCTGCCCATTTCTTCTACACTAACAGCTGTGCATATACACTGCATTTAGAGGTAGATTTGGACCCTCAAACCCCTGGGAGAGGGGTGAGGACAACATAAATTCATTGTGATGCCAATTAGACCAGATTACATGTGTCCAGTGGACACGTCTGTGAAATGGACAGCTATTTATGGGGCGAGATTTTTTTGTGGGAACAGATTGCCCTTTTTTTTTTCAGGTGAGAGTGGGTTGTTGGGGAGGGGTAGTAGGTATATTTGGGGAGATAGCTTGGGTAAGTTAACAGACAAGACAAATAAGACACAGTATATGACACATGGGGGTTAAACACCTTGGATGGGGAGGGGTGTTTGGAAGTCACAAGCCCATGAGCCCCCAAATGGAAACAGTGGGACTGAGGTCCCCACCCATGGGCAGTCACCACTGCACCTTCATGGCCCCAAAAGTGGCTGTGCTGGGGGCTGTGTAGGAGGGGCAGCCTCACCCTCTAATTGTGCCACTCAGCCCTCAAGCTGGTATAGCTGGTCTCGAAACTCCAGATCGAGCTCCCTACACACCACGGCCCGGACATGTCGATGGGTGACAGGTTCCTCTCCATGCAAGCTCATGGGGGGGTGAGCCCCATACCCTGCAGCGGGTCCACCCGAAGGTGGCGCAGGGCCATTGGAGGAGGGAGGTCCCAGGCTGGGCCCCAGATGTGCTGGTGCCCGGTGCCATGGCCAGCTGAGGTGGGACAGGTGGGTCCGCTGGGATGGGCCTTCCCATATGAGCTATGCTGTAGCAGGTTTATAACAGATATGGGTTAGTAATAGTCAACAGCATTCAGGATTAGTTATAACAGCATTATCCCAAAACACCATATTTAAAACAGTTGCAGAGCAAGCAGAACACATGCATATATGGAATAACAGTGTGCATTACAACAGCATGCAGGTTTCATTGATGGCAACAGGCCACCAATATGGGTGTATTTTAACATGGCACATGCATAGAAACAAATGTGAATATTTATAAACCATTGGGACATATGTCCCAACAAAAGTTAGGAGTGTACACATACCGATTGGGGTGTGTTATTGGGTTATTTTTGCACATATGGTAGGGGTTGGTGAGAGAGAGAGTTCAATTAACAACTAATATATCCTTGTAGTTTTCACAACATTCTTAGTCACTGTAGTTATCTGTCCCTTACATGTATTATTACACTACCCATTGGCCTTACATTGAAAACTGGTGTGTTTATAGATTATTATATACGTGAACTGTGTCCTACATACAGGCGTGACAAGATGCAGGTGTTAATGCAACATATGTTGAGAATTGCTCTCATACACTTTGTGTGAGGTGCTAGAATGACAGGTTTGTTTTCATATACATTCTCTGACTATGTACACATTGGACTATCAGTAGATTTCTTGGCTCATCACACTGATTTTTCCGGGGAACGGGGTACCAGGCTGGTGATGTGGGCCATTTATCTGGACATGCTGGACAGATTGGAACAGTTGTGGGGTATGAATATGCATATGACTTTCTATCTGAACATTCTAGCAAATTCTGTACAGTTGGGTGTAGTTATGCATACAGCTTTCTATCTGAACATTGTAACAAAATCTGTACAGTTGTGGGGTATGTTTATGCATACAACTTACTAGCACTCCTGGGATTCAAACCCCTGCTGTGGATGACAACAAAATTATAGTTAACATCACAGTACACTGTGCCATCAGGTATTGATGTGAAGCTTTCTACTGTTTTCTATCTAAGTCTCCCTCACTTGTACAGTATGACTGACCTCTTGGCACTTCCAACATTGTTATATAGAAACAGAAGAGCAGAGCCAAACCACCACGACTGTTCAGGATAAACGCAATGATGCTTTGATGAAAAATGCAAAAAATCTTTATTGAAGAGCTCAGAGTAAGCGCTTTCATGACCTCTGTGGTCGCTTCATCAGACTGCATCCAGACAAACAGTTTCTCAGCTTAAATGCATAAAGCAATTAACGCCTTATAAATTGAATCAAGTCATTAAGAAACCACAGTGCCTAAAAACAGTGTATAGTAAAAAGACATAGTAGAAATTATATATATATATATATATATATATATATATATATATACATGTATATAAAACATATAAAATAGCTGCATGTTGTACATACTGAATGACAGTATGTGAAACATACTGAATAACTGATAGCTGCCTTAATAGAGATGTAAAGTATGTAAAGTATATACAAAAGTATATATATAAAACTAAATAAAATAAAATAAAATATATATATATATATATATATATATATATATATGTATATATATATATATATATATATATATATATATATATATATATGTGTATATATATCTCGTTAGTGTTTTAAACTTCTAGCTTTAAGGAACGGCTTCAAAGAAACCATTTCATTAACACCAGCTGGTGTATATGCATTTAATTTAAGAATCCACTTTTTTTCTAAAGCTTCGGTGTGATTCTTAATGTCACCACATCTCTTCCCTTCTGATAAAATATCCAAAACAAGAAATTTGAATATATGTGAACTACCTTCTTGTTCTATGTGCTTATATAGAGCACTGGTAGTTTTATGATTGTTAATATCCGTGTAGTGCTCTTGAATGCATTCCTAAAGCATATGATTCATCTTGCCTACATAGTAGGTGTTGCATGCTGTGCAAAAAGCAAAATATATTAGATTCTTAGTTTTGCAATCAGCGTAATGTGTAGCCAGTATCTCAAAGTTTGGAGCCATATGAGTGTATTTAAAGCAGGAGCGCACATATTGACACGCTGTGCAATTCCTGTATATATAAGTACCTTTCCTTTGTGACATTTTATTATAGCTATTCTGTCTATCCAAGTACCATAGTTGATGCTTTAGATTTTTCTTATTCTTAAAGGCAAACCTAGATGTATCATCCAGTAATCCATCTAGTTCACCTATAGTCTTTAAAATATTCCAGTTCCGTTTAAATACATCACAGAATGTTCCAATATCCCCAGTATATGTAAGTGGAAATTTAAGTTTATATTGTTCACTAGGGTCATGCCCTATATTATGATCAATTCCATCCATAAACAAAGGTTTACCTCTGGAGGACCTCTGTGCCATTAATTCAGATACCTGTGAACAAAACATCTTATGTGAATAACCTCTATCTTTAAATTCACTCCCCAAATCATCAAGTGCTGACTGAAGATGGACATCATCATTATGCAGTCTCATAGTTTTAAGAATTTGCCCTCTTACTACATTTTTACTGACAAATTTAAGGTGCATGCTGCTTCTATGCAGCAATGCATTTCTCCTAGTTGGTTTCCTATATATACTAGTCTGAATGCCTAAGATGTCACTTAAGTTTAACATCCAAGAAGTCTATTTCTTCTAAAGACACTTTACTAGTGAATTTAAGAAACGATGTTGTGGTATTCAGAAACTCAATAAAGATATTTAGCTCATCTAGCGTGCCTGTCCACAGGAGAAAAACGTCATCCACAAATCAAGTATACCATTTCAGGTATGGTTGAAAGGTTGGACTGGTCAGGAAAGAGGTGCCCTCCCATTCAGCTAGAGCTAGATTGGCGTAGCTATTGGCACAAGAAGTCCCCATAGCTACGCCAATTTTCTGAAGGCACATGTCATTACCAAAGCAAAATACATTATTCTCCAGTATAATTTCCAACATTGAGCATATCAAATTCACTTTATCACTAGAATAACATTGCTTGGAGAACAATAGATGCCTGATATTCTCAATGCCCCAAGCATTGGGGATCACAGTAAATAATGATGTAATATCCATTGTAACAAAAAAGTACTGTTCTGTGGTATTCCTTGCTACATCATACAGCTTATACAAAAATGTATTGGTGTCTTTTAATACATTGTCAGAGGTCTCAAGTACTGGTTGCAAGGCCTTTTCCACATAGATAGATAAAGGCTCAGTGCTCCAGCCTCTGCTGGAGACAATGGGTCTCATTGGGGGGGTATAGAAGTTTTTATGGACTTTAGGTAGACTATAGATAGAGGGATACAAAGGTATGTCAACAATAAAATATTTGAATAATTCCTCTGTTATTCTTCCTTGTATAAACAGGTCAAAAATCATCACAGACACTCTATCAGAAATAGCTTTAGCTTGTATGGCAGTAATTTTCTGATACGTATCAGCATCATTCAATAATAAAAGCATTTGCAAAAGATATCAATCTTTGTTGAGTACTACTACCCCTCCCCCCTTGTCTGCAGGCTTAATTTCAATAGATAATAGATGTTTTAACTCACAAAGTGCATGATTTTCAGTTGTGCTAAGATTATAATGACCACAATGAGTCCCATCTGCAAAAATATGTCTAATTTCGGCCTCACATACTGCAACAAAAGTATCCACTACCAGATGCATTTTTGGAACAAAACTACTAGGTTTAGAAAAATTTGAACGTACAATGTCAGACTTCCCAAACATAGTTTTTAACGTGGGTGTTCTGGCAAAAAGCCTCAACTCTTGTAAAATGTCAGCTAAGTCAGTTTTCTGGGTAGGAATAAAGGATAACCCTCTATTCAAAACAGATAATTGTGACTCAGTCAAGGTAATGTCAGATATATTCAGGACCAAACATTTGAAATTTGGCTCCTGGTGAATCTCTGCGGCTGTGTTGGAATATTCTGCTGTTCAGGCCTTTGCCTCTCCTTCCATGGCTCCTCCATCTCTCCTTGATGGGCAGCGGTTCTTGTAATTGAAAAGAAAGTGGTGGCAGTCCCTTCGGTCGCCTCTCCTCTTCCAAAAAAGGTTTAGTTATATTATTAGGGTTAGCACTATCAACCTTACTGGAGGTAGAGGGATGGTCTATGGATGCAATATTGGTTGCCTCTGGTGTAGTACTTAGCGAGTGCATGACTTCAATGGGCCTCGCTGGTAAGTTAGTATCTTCTTCCACTATCCTTGTAGAAGGGGGGTATGTCATGTAGTTCAGGAGGTCATTCATTCTCCTGTTGGGTTGGTCTGGGCAATGCGAAGACCCTCCCACTCTGGAAATCTGTTAAGTCTCTCTGAATATTCTTTAACTTGCCACTCTGCAGACGTTTTTCATACCCCAAAATCTGTTCATGTAAAATATCAATTCTATCATGGATAATGTCACTAGAGAAAGTATTCAACATATTTGTGTAGGAACGCTTTAAATCCTCAGTCAGTTCATGTTCCTGAGGTAAAAAATATTCAATCAGCAATTTCATTTAGTCATATCCTAGCTGTAGGTTCATTTGTTGCCATTTCTTAAGGAGATCAGGGTATAGGTCTCCATAAGTAGGCATAGTTAGGACTTGTAGTCCCCTGGGTACAATTTTATACCATAATGCAGCCTCAAAGTAAAATCTCTGCCATTGCAGATGTTTAAATTTAAACATTTTATTCTCATGGTCATGAAGTTGTTCCTTGAAACGTAGCTGCATACCTTCAATAGCATTGATGCATCGCTCAGGAAAGATAGGCTAACTGATTAGGGGGTTAGTTTCCATACATAGAATGCAATCCAAATAACAAAACATCTTATGTGAATAACCTCTATCTTTAAATTCACTCCCCAAATCATCGAGTGCTGACTGAAGTTCGACATCATCATTATGTAGTCTCATAGTTCTAAGAATTTGTCATCTTACTACATTTTTACTGACAAATTTAGGGTGCATGCTGCTTCTATGCAGCAATGCATTTCTCCTAGTCAGTTTCCTATATATACTAGTCTGAATGCCTAAGATGTCATATTTCTTAAGTTTAACATCCAAGAAGTCTATTTCTTCTAAAGACACTTTACTAGTAAATTTAAGAAATGATATTGTGATATTCAGAAACTCAATAAAGATATTTAGCTCATCTAGCGTGCCTGTCCACAGGAGAAAAATATCATCCACAAATCGAATATACCATTTCAGGTATGGTTGAAAGGTTGGACTAGTCAGGAAAGACGTTTTTTAGTTTTGCTGTATACTTTTTCTTTTTTAGTTTTGCTGTATACTTTTTTAGTTTCGCTGTATACTTTTTCTTTTTTAGTTTCGCTGTATACTTTTTCTTTTTTAGTTTCGCTGTATACTTTTTCTTTTTTAGTTTTGCTGTATACTTTTTCTTTTTTAGTTTTGCTGTATACTTTTTCTTCATTGTTATACAGAACTTCATGCACATTTTATCTGCATACCACAGTGTGGGTAAAACTGCTTAATACAACAGTACTATTTATAGTATGCAATAGTTCAACTACATATGAAAGAAGAGTAAACAGAAGCACTCCAGGGGTTATACCTTTATTCACAAAATATTACACATTTATTTCTACTAGTATGACACTTTCTAAGGCTCTTATATTAATTTGTTATGACAGTACATGCAGACAAATACTAACCTTCCTTGCGACGCAGCCTTTGCAACCTAGCATCATGGGCTTGCTGGTTCACAGCCCGCGCATCTGCAGCTGTCAGAGAAATACAGTTATATTTAGCCATACCTATCCATAGTATACTCAAGCTATGCAATTATTAACTACTTAGTAGAATGAGTACTTACTCAGTACTGGGGCATTAGGAATCTGCCGAGACTCCTGGATCCACTGTTCCAGTACATCCCCCCTCCTCTTCTTCAGGTCAGCATGGTGGTGCCTGACCTGCTCACCAGTCTGGGGGATACCTGTGACACTGGTGAGGTCATGGGTGAGACAGTCCCAGTCCTCCGTTTTATACTGCGAGCCCTGGTACTGGCCCTGCAGTAGTCTCTGCTCATGGTGTTTTACCAGGAGCCATACCATGAATTTTGACTCCTGGATGCCCCAGCCCTGAGCTCTAAATCAAGTGCCTTCACCCACGCCAGCCATTCTGTCTGCAGTAGGAAGCTACAACCAGTTATGAGAAGTATTCCCACCTGTGGGGTTTAACTATGGCCAATTTCCCACACTTTCCCATGAATGTCCAGTTTTGAAAAGGCTAAGCTATGGGCGCTAAGCTATGGGCACACCTGCTTACATAAGGTTGGCACTGCTCAAAGAGGTATACACTAGGCAGATTGAATTGGCTCCCCTACAAATTGCTTACACTTACTAAGTTGAGCTGTGCTGCTGTTAGCATTGCCTAATAGTTAATTATGTTTGCCTTTTGGCAGTGATTTATTCTTCGTTACAGCTTATATATGTGTCTGGTATCCGTGATTCATGTGTACATGCACTGTATGGGGGACCTGGGGACTTCTACACTTTATTACAATAACACTTCAAATCTATGCTTACTGCAGTACTCCAGTTCACATATTTATGTTCTGTGGCAGGTTATACAACATCACACTATACATAGATTCAGTTCACATGTTTGGTTTGATTTTCCTGTGGTGAGGATTAGTTTGTTGATACCTCATTTATATGTATTGTTATGATGGCTTAGTGGCTAACTACTGTGACTGTGTTGTACATGGTCCTGAGTTCGAGCTTTGCAGTAGCTGTTTATTTTGTCGCTGGGCAGAACACGGGCCATTGGGTACAGAGTAATTAAGGCACTTTAAAGCAGTTGTACAAGGGTGTGAGTGGGTTTGCACAGAGCTAAGCACTGCTTACTTCCAATTACAGTTTCTTACACTCACTTAGCTTCTAGTTTGCTTAATCTGTGTAGGCAATGCTTACCCCCACACAAACGCACTTACACATGCTTACTATTGCTTATACATGCTTACTACTGCTTATTGTGCTTAAACCTGCATACTAGTGCCTTATTCATTATGACACTGACACTTCACATGTGCATTTAATGCAGTACTCCAGTTCACATTTAAATGTTATTTAGTAGGTTATACAGCAAAAAAAAATATAAAGAAATGTTCATATACAGATTTCACTTGGAAAATGGTATGTGCTGCAGTGGGACTTGAACCGGGAATGCCTGCTCGTTAGGCTAATACTCTGACCACTACATTATTGCTGTGCCACTTCATTTATATATCTTCCTTGTTATCATCTTCAGCCTTTTAAGCTGCTTTAACCGTAGCTAAGCAATGGGCACACCCACGCACCTACGGTTAGCTGTACTCAGAGTTTAAAAAAAAAATAAAGGGGTTTCTTCTTTTAATTTTTATATTCTGTTGCTGTTGTTCACATGGTGGACTGTTGGGGATATGTGGACACCTATGAGTGGTCTCGCTCATTTATTTACACTTTATGCAGTCCTTCATTGCAGGGGCATGTATATCGTGAGAGCTCTGCTCTCAGACATGGCCCCTGCACTCATCCACGCTCCATGTAGGATTTGGAGTTCAGGCAGATTAATTCATTAATATGCATGGTGCACTGCCGTCCTCCTCTTAAACTGCCGCTTCCATGCAGGACTAGACTAGTCCTGCATGGAAGATTAGTAAAGCCTGGGGCAGGTGTATTATATGGCAAGTATTGGTGGTAACATTATCTACCTAAATGTTTTGTATTTGATGGTACCATTTGTTCATCTGTATGTCACATAGCTTTTAAAAAATGAATGCAGTTATAACAATATAACTAACAGTCATAACTGCTCTACCAAAAATACATTAATGTCTTAGAATATCTTCATATTACAAATTATGTTCTTATGTCATTTTTAAACTAATATCCACTGCTTGCAAAACATCACTTCAACATGGCAGTGTCAGAGTCCATTTTTGAATTATTAACTTAAAAATGCACGCAACCACTTTTGTATGGTTCTCTTTAAACTGTACATAATTATTTGTATATATTTGTATACTTCAAAAATGTGTTTAGTATTCACACTGTAATTGTTTTTTGACATAAATACTGTCAATTTACTTATGTAAACACTGTTTCTTGAATGTTTCTTCTATGTATTGTATGTGTTTTATGTCTGGAGCTTTTCTTCACGGGCCTCCGCTGAAAAAGGTTATATGTGTACAGTTGGACTTTCCTGGTAAAGAAATGTAAAATAAATAAATAAATAAATAAAATGTAAAAATATCTCCCATTTTTATAATGTTTTGGAAGCACTTCTTAATAACTTTAGCTCCGTACATCTTATGCTGACCATTTCACTGTGCAAATCATGTCAGCATGTAGATAATACCTTGCTGCCTTAGTTTTATGTATACATCTGTACCAGGCCTTCAGAAATTAGACTTTGAAAACACTAATGTGTATGCTTGTTTCAAGACTATATGGACATCTGTAAAAATGAGTATATTCCTACAAGATACACAGGAACTCTGATAACTATATTCTTGTAGGAAGCTATTTAAGCTCACTCAAGAAACCATGTTGGCCACAATCTTCTATATGTTTAAATCATTTGAGAATAACTCCAACTGGAGGTTTTTTTATTTATTTATTTTACATTTGTTTACTGGGAAAGTCTGACTGGGCAGTACCCATTTTCAGCAGAGGCCCGGGGAGAAAAGCTCCACATAAAATACATGCAATAACAGTTTGCTGACAAAATTATAGAAATTATATCATGAACACAACATGTTTACAAATCACATCAGGTAAAGCTTCATATAATGAGAACAATACATTGAAAAGAGATAGTTGATATGGTAATATAAGTCCTAGACACAGTTTGCTGACAGTAAAAATGTATATTTTTAGTAATAGGAACAACATTGACTGTAATATATCTATGCATAGATGATAAATGAGTTGTACATAAAAAAGACACAGTATTGATCAAGGTTGGGACAGCTTAGGGAGAGAAGTAGAGTAGATTTTAGTACAGAGGGTGTTCAGGTGGCTAGGAAGTATATTAGATAGGTAGATAAATTATAGATGGAAATATGATTATGCAGTGGGAGATAGCTAATCTATGAAGACTTTACTAGCTGTTATTGTAAACAAGGAAAAGGGTGTGGGGAGAGAGGCGATTTTGTTCATGGTTAACCTGGGGTGTTACACGAACAGGGCCATGTGTCGGTAAAACAACTTTTTAGTAGTTTTTTGAACTGGGTTGGGTTGACAGTGGTTCTAATGGTGTGAGCTTTTTTTTTCAAAGTATTGGCCAGTTCTACTTGTATGACTCAGAGACCTGTAGTTTTGTGGCTTACCAAGGTCATTACTCTTAGCAACTGTGACTTCCATTGCCTTGTTTTGCTCTTCTGTAACATCTCCAGATTCCAGACTTTGTTGAGACATCTATGATAAAATAGAACAAGCTGAGTTTTACTTCATGATAGGAGAGAAAAAAAAAACACTGAGGCTATCAAGGATCTGTCGCTGAATCTGGCTTAATTGAATGCACCTTGAGTATAACAGGTATCAGTTTTGTTAATAACACCCAAGTAACACCCTCTGTGTTACTGGTGGTACCTCCATTGTCTCCTTGGATTATTGTTTATATATTGCACTAGGCTGGGCGCCAGGCTGGCAATTCGACACTATAAAACTCCAATGCCAATCATGAGCGGACAAGGTGATCCTCTGTGGCGACCCCCAACTGGGAAAAGCCAAAAGAAGAAGAAGAATATATCACTGCACTACTTCTACTGCAAATGGTTTTCATGAATGTGCTTATTGATTTAAATCATTAATAATAATAGATAATCATTACTGTGATGCACAATAATTGATGGCTAAACCACTCATTTAAGCTGCATGTCTGTTTTGCACTAACTCAGTTTCAGATGTACTTCTATGAAAAGGAAAAACATGCCATATAAGTCTGCTAGCATTTGTGAAATATAACATGGAACTGACAGTTCTAATGGCAGCTTCATTCTAGAACAGTTCTAATAAAGTGATGTATAAACATCATAGATTTTAATTTGCTTTAAACAGAGGTTTTTAATTAAACACAGGAATTACAGACTTTGTCATACACAACACCAGAAAAAAACAAACAAAAAAAAAAACTCAGATTTCAATAACAGTAAAGAATTGTCTTTGATTTTATATGTAGATACTGAGTAATGCTGGCGTTTCACTGGGAAGAACTGATCCTGAACCTGATAGGCTTTTCACCACAGAGGGGACTTCTATATCATACGTCAAAGTTATCCAAAAATATGCCAGGCATTTTTCAGTTTAAGAGGTGCCAAAAAATTCAAAAGGTGTGTCAGTAACCCTTCCAAAGTGTGTGTTACAGAACAGGAATGATTTTCACTTCCATTTATTTCCTGAAGCTCTTTCCAGAGAAGAATCTTATTATCCATATAATGGTTGCTAGGTAACCCTATAACTACAATTCCATATAGGATGTGTGAATGTGTTGAATAAGGTTCTAAAGAATAAATTCAGCAAAGCACCCTTATTCACCAAAAAGAAGGGTGAAGTTACAAACACCCACCTTATGTATTTATTTATTAGGATTTGTTTACTGGGATAGTCTGATAGGGCACAAGTATCATTTTCAGTGGTGGCCCGGGCAGAAAAGCTGTATTCAAAATATTTATATACATTACATTTATGAAAGGTTACAGTAAGAAATGAGGATTACAAGTCTAATAAAAACATTACAAATGACCACCCATTAATGGTTAGAAGACAACAAGTAAATGTTACAGCAATGAGCAGTTAACTATTAAACCAAAAGAGAAAAGAAATACAATATATTGAATGTTAAGAACAGCTAAGTAAAGCTATTAAGTACAGAAATAATTATTTGCATTATAAATGTTACAGAAAAGGCTAAATTCCCTAAATAATCAGCAATAAGAGAGAAGAGAGGAGAGATATGTGTGAAAAATCATTACCATATAAGTAGAACAACTTCAGTACAGTGTCCATTATTAACATTGACTTCATGGATTAGGCTTGTATACAGTGTTCATAGATAAACGTTTTGTCTACTATAGGTGAGGTACAGGAGATAGAAGGAGTAGTTTATAAGGAAGAGTAGAATGGTGGTAGGTACGACTACGTGAGATGTAAGACAGAAGCATAGATAGTGAAGTGCAATACAATGGCAGTTAACAGATGCAGATACATTGAGTCATTTTGTACCTGTGAGACTGATAATGCTGATGGGACTGTGTTATCACCTGGATTGCGTAGTACATTAATTCCATTTCTGAAATCCTTACATGAACTCAAATAAGACAGTTATAAGAGAATAAACTTCTTGTATTTCTCAGCTATCATATTTCAGGCATTCATTTGCTCCCATTAAGCAACAAAAGAGGCACTGGAATAAGAAATGTGAAGTAATACCTTTGATTAGAAATACATAGGTTTTGCAATTACCCAGGCATTCAGACTAACAAGAGTTCTTCATTAGGAGCTATTAGGTTACTTATATTTAGATACAGTGTGTTACAATCCACTTGTGCCTAGAAAGGGAAGAAGATAATTTCTTTCTCACTTGCTAAAACAAGACCCTTGAAAAATTCCAGTGTGAAAAAAAATCAGTGCATTTCAGATGCTTAGTACATTAATTGCACCTCAGAGTCATTGTGCATGTGTGTGTGTCTGTGTGTGTGTGTGTGTGTGTGTGGGGGGGGGGGGGGGGTTAGAAAGACTGAAACTTTCAAAGACCAGGTTATGGTCTGTTGGAAAACTAAAGGTTCTCCCTGTATGTTACATAAGAGTTAATGTTCATTTAGCAGTGAAAATGCAGCTCAAACAACGACTCTGAAAATTAATGGGAAAATAAATTAGAATAAGGAGATGTGCAGGAAAAGTATTTAAGTCCAAAGAAAGAAAAGTTATTTATTAATGTGTCTATGCAATATCTGTGAAATAGATGTTTTGGTTAAAAGAAAATGTTGTTGTTGTTGTGTCTTTTCGGCTTTTCCGGTTAGGGGTCGCCACAGCGGAATTCCGGTCTGATAATGAGTGGCAGTAGATTTTTACGTACCGAGTTGCCATCTCTGATGCACAACCTTCAATGAAGGTACACCCATTCACGCATGTCTCCACACAGTAGACGTTTTAGCTGAGAATTAAACAGGACGTCTTACTGTGAGACGACAACGCTACCGCA
Organism: Protopterus annectens; assembly: GCF_019279795.1. Taxonomy (NCBI): domain Eukaryota; kingdom Metazoa; phylum Chordata; order Ceratodontiformes; family Protopteridae; genus Protopterus; species Protopterus annectens. The sequence goes on from NC_056744.1 coordinate 1,212,031,441, forward strand.
GCACCACCACCGCAGTAAATGGTTAAAAGAAAATGTAAGAACTGTAATATTGTCCATGTCATAGCGATGTGTTATGAAAAACGAAGAGACTTCTAAGAGAATAGGATATTAGCTTAGAATGCATGGATGTTGTCTGCAGTTAATATGCTACAAAGGTTAGAAAGAGAAGAAAAGTGACCAAGAAAGAAAATAAATATGTTCAAGTTATTCTAAAGTTCTGACAGATATGAAAAGCAACACTAGTGAATGCTGTTTTGTTATACTGTTCAAAACTGTACAAAAATTAAGGCCTTCCTAATTTTTATGGTTAATTGTGTTCAGACTACAAAATTTCCATATATGATAATAACTAGTTCATAACCATTTGTTAATCCAAGACTTGTTGGAGAGAGTCCTGGAATAGTGTAACTGAATGAAAATGCAGACTAGCATATACTGTCTGAGACTGCCGATTCTTGGAATATTCCTTCTTTTCTGAGGTATGGTGATTTTGGAGTTGGCATATATATAATTCCGGGTGTGAGGAATTCCACCCCAAATATGGGGTGCAGAGGGTCATACAGGCTTTTCTATCTGTTAATGTCTCACTTCAATGAATTCTGCAAGAGTCAATTTCTGTTTAGTCGACCATAACCTTTTTTTCTGGGAAGTTGTCTTTCATTGCAATTGTGAAACCATACAGTTATGTATATGTAAAGGGATCTCGGTTTAAAGCACTCACTTCATGGCATTCTTGTGTGGGAGATGAAGCCACCCCCCCCATATAAAATATTGAGTACATAAATTACTTGTGTGAGTGTGTGTACAAATGTATTCAAGGGTTGTTTTTGGTTTATTTTGAATGTTTGGTTTGCTGTATGGGTCTGTGTACATTTGGGAGTGAGGCTATGGTGCAGGTATGTGTATGCAGCTGTCTGGATCTCTGTGATTGTGTGCAACTGTGTGCATGTGATGTGTATGTTTGTGTGTGTGCAAGTGTGTATTTTAGTGGGTTCCTATGCTGTCATTTTTGGAAACAACAAAACAAACAGTGTGTTGTGAGAATGCAGGAAATACAGTTCCTTGGGTGTTGACTAAACAGTACAGGGGCAGAAGCAGTGCAGGACAGCATAACATAATCACCAGTGCAAGCACAGCCTATATTTGTATAGAAACAGCAGATTTTATTATTCCACCCAGAGGGAGTTCAGACCCTTTTCCAAGATGTGCATACACTATTGTAACTGTGACTGCTGGATGAGAATTTTTTTAGCCCTGGTATTTGTATACATTGACAATATTATAGTGACAATCTTCTGCCATTGGGTTTTTCTGCAGAGCAAATTATTGGCCTGTGTTTGTGTGTCTGGTATGCATACTGGCAATTAATGCTCTACTTTTGTGGAGTTTAATATTAAAAAGATGACTGAATTTTCTTGTTTCTGTATTCGTGTTATTTTGCATCGAGTTAATGAAGACAGTGGGGTCTAGCTGGGTATCGAGACGTACTGTGCTGAAATGTATAAGTCTGACTGAACAGCTGGCAAATGTCAGGTGATGGCTTTTTTTTTATATTTATTTTCACTGACAGTCTGAGAACATTTTCTCTTTTGGTAGGGATCAGGCAATATGATTCCTTAATGAACAATGGATTCCTTTTTTTACATCTTTTCTGAATTATCACTTAAGGCATAGGCAAACCTACATTTATATAAAAGAAAGCAAACCATATTAACATGTTCCTAGTTACAAAAAAGAAGTTATGCCCCTACAATAATGTTCCATGTGAGTTGTCCATCTTGCCTTCATTCTGTACTGATGGGTTCAGAACTGATCCCCAGTTCCAACTCAGCTGTTTACTAAAGCTTGAGATCTTCAACCAGCTCAAGGCTTACTCTCTATCCCATGATGACCTGGTGCCTTCCTCAGATCTTGTTTGCTTGTATACTAATGCTCGCATGTAACTCCCTATTATTTATAAAACCTGAAGAGGGTCAAAGCACAACAGATGCCAATCAGTAACTTCCCGATCTTCAAGAAGCCAAAGATGGGGTAGGAGGGAGGGTCATAAGAATGAAGGTGAGATGGACAACTCACATGGAACGTTATGGTAGATACATAACTACTTTATGTGAAGTTGTCCTATCTCGCCTTCATTCTGTACTGATGGGACAGCGTCCCTCGCACCAATTGTCTTGGGTGGCTCACGGGAGTATATTCTTCAGGACAGTGGACCCAAAGGAGGCCCTGTCCCTGGAGGTCAAATCTACTTTGTAATAAGTGATAAACGTATGAGGCCTCGCCCACATGGCTGCCACACAAATGGTATCTATTGGTAATTTAGCACGAAATGCAGAAGTGGTGGAGACAGCCCTAGTAGAATGAGCTTTTATTTTGTCTGGCAACTGTTTATTTACTGATTTATAAGTGAATGAAATGCAGTCTGACAACCACCTAGATAGAATAGTTTTTGTACAGGCACACCTTTTTTGCAATCTGAAAATGATACAAACAGTTGATCCGAATTTCTGAAGTCTTTTGTCTGTGTAAACAGAAATGCAACTGTCTATGAACATCAAGATGGTGAAGCATATATTCTGCCTTATTGCCATACTTGGGGAAAAAATAGCTAAGTCTATGTACTGATTCAAGTTGGATTCTTTTGGTAAAAAGGTTGGGTTTGTTTGGAGTGACACCCTTACATTGTGGAACAACATATATGTGGGTTTAATAGATATATTAATAATAATAGCCACCAGGGGGTTGGGATGGTGGCTTAATGGCTAAGGTGTTTGCCTTACAAACACAAGGTGCAGGGTTTGAGTCTCACAAGGGATAATTGGCTAAGATTCAAATGACTTGCAAGGGCAGTTAGCTTAGTACTAAACTATGAACCTATGAACTATGAACCTATAATGCTAGTAACTCTGAAACCCTCCTAGCTGATGTGATAGACACTAGGAAAATGGTCTTCTACGTTAAGAACTTTAAGTCACTTGATGATGCAGGTTCAAAGGGGGAAGAATTATCTCGGATATTACAAAATTCAGGTTCCGTGGTGGTAGTGGGGGCTTAATGGATGGTCTCAAAAGATTAGTGCCTCTCAGAAAACCCTTTGATAGTCTGTGAGACATAATATTTGGTCCCTCATTCCCAAAATGAAAATTTGAGATTGCTGCTAATTGTACTGGAATAGTAGCTGCAGCTGCTCCCTCATTAAAAAGCTTCATCAAGAACTCTGGGATGGAAGACATAGATGCTGAATAAGGGTCAATATGATTCTCTAATGCCCAGATTGAAAATCTTTTCCATTTGTGGAGATATAATCTTCTCATAGATGTCTTGTGAGAAGAAATCCGGATATGTTGCACTGCAGATGAAAGATTTTGTAGCCTGGCTATATTTGGAACTGGAGCAGCCAAGCTGTCAACTTGAGGGTCTGAAGGGATGGATGGAGAGCCCCCAATGAATGGATCAGGAGATCTGGTACTGGGTCCAGAATTCAAGGCTCTTCCTGAAGATGAGGCCATAGGAAGGGGAACCAAATCTGGTGAGGCCAGTAAGGGGCTATCAGAATTAAGGTCCTTCCCAAAGCACTGGCATTCTGAAGAACTTTGGGTATCAATGGAAATGGAGGGAAAGTGTAGAGGAGACCCAGGGGCCAATCGCGTACAAGTGCATCCCTTGGGAATTAGGGGAAAGTAGCTGCTGCATTTTGTGTTCATGGATGTGGCAAAAAGATCGCAGCAAGGCTGGCCCCATTTTTGGAAAATCATTTCCACCACTTCTTGTTTCAGGGACCACTCATGAGGCATTAGAATTGCTCTGCTGAGTTTGTCTGCTATCACGGTAGATTTCCCCGGGATATGCATTGCTATCAGGAAAGCACTGGGAGTAATTTCCCCACTCCCATACTCTCAGTGCCTCTCGACAAAGGGGGTAAGGTTTGGTTCCTCCTTGTTTGTGTATATACCAAACAACTGACATGTTGTCTGTCTGGATTTCAACTGTTCCTAATTGAAGAGAGCCTTGGAATGCCTGCAGTGCCAGAAGCACCGCTTTCATCTCTAGGACACACTGATATGCAAATGGGCCTCATGATCCTGCCACGTGTCTTGGGCTATCCTTCCATGATTATGCCCCCCCCCCCACACACACACCCTATCGGGGAAGCATCCGTGGTCACTGTGGCTAGAGGAGATGGAAGAATGAAAGGTCGACCTAAGGTCACTTGAGCTGAGTGTAGCCACCAATGTAGGTCTCTCCTGCAAGATTCTGTTAGCATTATCTGATGTGACATTGGAAGTTCCTGCATGGACCATTGGGTGAATAGGAGCCACTGTAAGATTCTCATGTGCATCCAAGCTAGGGGGATTATACTGATTGCTGCTGCCATTGTGCCTAATACTTTGAGAATTGTCCTTGCTTGAGTCTTTGTTTTTAAGAGGAGGTCTTGAACCTGTGCTTGAAGGATCTTTATCCTGCCTGGTGGAGGTTTTACCATCATTGTGGTAGTGTCTAACTGTGCCTCTATAAAAACGATATGTTGAGATGGCAATAAGGCAGATTTTTCATAGTTTATTGTAATCCCTAAATGAGCACAGAGATTCAAGGTGGTGTCTCTTGCTTGAGCAGAGATGAGCTGTAACCACTGCTATGCATTTCATGAACACTCTGAGGGCTGTAGTGAGACCAAAGGGCAGAGCTCAGAATTGGCAATGCCTGGCTCCCAGCTGAAAGCGCAGATGACTCCTGGATGGCCTGTCCATTTTTATGTGATAGTACGCATACTGGAGGTCTATAGAGCACATCCAATTGTCTTTTCTTAGAAAAGGGAGTATCGACTGCAGTGTAACCATCAGGAACTTTGTCTTTTTTTACACATTTTTTCAGTCTGCTGAGATCCAGTATGAGTCTCCAATCCCCTGTTTTCTTTGGAAATAAAAAGAACCTTGAGTAAGTCCCGGATCCTATCTGGTCTGCAGGGACCAGTTGGATGACTCTTTTTTTCTAGCAATTTCTGAACTTCTATGGTTGCTTGTTTCCTGTGACTGGGTGGAACGTCTGTTGTCCTTTTCATTAGTGGGGCAGGCATGGAAAAGGGTATAGAGTAAACTCTGGATATGATACTTTGTATCAACTTGTCTTTTATTATTTTTAGCCAGGCATCTGGATACAAAGATAAGTGACCCCTGACTGCCTCCAGAGAGGGACAGATGGGCCTCCTTTCAGGAGCACTGAAAGGGCTTACCAAAGAAAGATTTTCAGTTGCCCTGGTTTTGCAGACCCTCTCTGCTGCATGGCCAGCATCTTCCTTTATTACCTCCTCCTTTACCCCTGGAGGAAGGTTCACCACGTATGTCTTGAAAGGCTCTCTGGGATTTTCAAAACCACATTTTCCCTCCCTTTTGACCCTTGAAGGTGTGGAGAAATGAATTCCTATGGCAGAGAGAGAGTCTTTCCTTCCTGTTCACATCTGGTTAATGTTTCTTTGACTTAAGGCCTGAACTGGGATGAGCCATTGAAGGGGGTGTTAATAACGAATGACTTGAAGGGTTCTACAAAATTACACAAGCACATCCAGGAATGTCTCCTAAGGGCACTTTCTGAACCTGTTGTCCTACTCGCTCCATCGGCTGTATAAGAATCGATTCTCATAGACGAGTTCACTACTGGATTAAGGGTGGAGAGTCAGGAGGACACCTTATCTGCTACCCCTGCAGCTATGGAACCCTGGAGACTGTTGCCAAGCTCCTTTAGGAGATCTCTCTGTAGCCTAGTGAAATGGGTAAGATAATTCAGTGACCTGAGTGTAAAGGTCGCTGAAGAAAACATGTGCTTTCCGTATCTGTCTATCGTGTGTGAGTCTTTGTTCGGGGGATGGACAGAAGTGGATGTCTCAGACAACTCTTTTTTGATGGCTGCCACCACCACCACCACCATAGCATCTACCAGGACCCCTTTCATTAGAAAAGTTTTGTCTTCTGGAGAAGTTATAAATTTATTTGGCCTGCTAGAGATAGGTTCCACTGTGTCTGAAGACTCCCACGCATTTCAACAAACCAGTTCCATGAGTTCATTGAAAGGCGGAGACACTCAAGTGGTGGAAGGGCAAGACCCAAAAGCCTTCAGGTAAACAGACTCCTCAGAAGGGGTGATGATTTTCCAGCTTCAAGCCACCTCTCTATTTAAGGCTCTCTAAGATGTCCGCAAAGGATGCATCTTCTGAGGGCGACAGCGGGGACCCTTCTGAGTCATTGAGGTCTGTGTCAGACGTGACTGACTCCTGTGGGGAGTCCAAATGATTCCTCTTGCATAATCTCTTCTGAGGGACCTCTTCAGGAAGTCTTTCCGGAGAGGTTTCGGAAGAGAAGGGTTCCCCCAATTGGTCCTCCTGAAGCTCTGGGTTTCTATGTCTGTGTGGAATCGGTAATGTTGAGGCAGACACCTTTGGTGGAGGAATGGCTGGGTCGGCTCCGAAGCTGAGGTAAGAGCCAAACTCACCTGCAGTGAAGCCCCGATAGGCAAGATCGGATCTGAAGAAAACTCGGTCCGACTCCCCTCCTTGGACCTGACTGAAGAATGTCAGCTCCTAGACGCTTCAGATGGCGCTGAGCTAGTCTGAGCGGTTGTAGCTGAAAATCCTAGAGCAGGTCTCACCTCCAATGGTTCCACCACTATCAGTTCTGTGCATTCCAGTTCCAAAACTGAAACTCGGGTCGGAGGAGGAATTGATGTTGGTATAGGTGTAGTCAGTTCCGAGGCCTCCTGAGTCAGTTCTGACAAAAGTTTTGCCAGCGCCAGTGTCCTCAAATGTCTCTGCACCACACAATCCACATTGTAGTCAGAAAGGCTTCTAGAGGATCGAGAAGAGGGAGCTAGAGATCCTGTGGTCTGTAAAAATGGAGACCTTAATCTGGGAGATTCCAGCTCCAGTACAGGAGAACGGCTCTTCAATTGGAAAACCAATGGCTCCAAAACTCGTGGAGCCGAGGTAGATGGCGTTTTGGATCTGACAGACTTTTTTGTCATCTGAGACATTTTTGCTGACTTTTCCAATGGCTCAGATTGGTCTGAAGCAGTAGAAGATGAACTTTTTGAAGTTTTTGTACTGTCTGATTTTTGAGTAGGTGAAGTAGGTTTCTTTGGAGAACTTTGACCTTGTTCCAAAGCCTCTACAAAAGAAGATTTCACTAGTCCTCTCAAGATTAATTTGTTCTTCATCTCATGAAGAACCCTGGAGCTAAAGGAGTGGCAAATAGTGCATGACTCCTGTAAGTGAACTGCCCCCAGGCAGTAAACACATTCTGTATGGCCATCGGTGATGGACAGCTTTTTATTACACTTAGGGCATTTCTTAAACCCCAACTCCACCTCTTTAGTTTGTTTAGACACAGCCAACGGTTAAGATCCAACAGTTAGACAACAAAAAGAAAAAGGGCCCTCTAACTAAAACGGGCTCAAAAGCTCTCTAAATTAAATGAGCTTGTTTAAGTAGTAAGAAAACATTTCAAGAAAAAAACTTTTTAACAACTGTAACAACACCTCTAATATATAATGTGAGGAAAAAGGTCTAAATAGAGAATCACCACAAAAGAAAAAAAGAACAGCCCTCTAATTAAAACGGGCTGGCAGCTCTCTAATCAAAAAACAAGCCAGCTAGATAGAAAAGGTATGGAAATTCACACTAAAGTAACACACCTCTAAAGATTTCTAAGAGAAGTAATTTAAACAAGACTGCTTTAACCACTGACAATGCAGTCACACACTTTCACTCTGCAATCAGCTAAATTGCATACTATCAAGAAAAAGATATATATATATATATATATATATATATATATATATATATATATATATATGTTTCAAAACTTTTTCTAAGGTAAAAACTTAGAATACTAAGCTAACAGCACCAAAAGTAGTGTGAAGACAAATGGGATAGGGGAACTATATAGGCACAAATAAAATGCTGCCAATAAATTTAACAACACACACTCTAACACAAGTGGAATGCTATTTAAATAAGTGTGTTCGATGAACAAGTAAAGAGAGAATTAAGATATAAAAATATCTTTGTCAGAAACTTAGTAAATATACAAAATAATTTTTTGACATAGCCAGAGCTGGAAGAATAACCCTATCTTTTTCAGTGGCAAACGAGTTCTGAGGAAGGCACCAGAGCATCATGGGATAAGGAGTAAGCCACGAGCTGGTTGAAGATCTCACGCTTCAGTAAACAGCCGAGTCGGAACCGAGGATCAGTTCCAAACACATCAGTACAGAATGAAGGCAAGATAGGACAACTTCACATCATTATATATCACATTTTTTTATAACTATCATCAATCCAACATTATATAAATTATCAACACTTGCCTTCCCTTAAATCTCACTCCTCCTCTTAAACATTATTCTGCATGGATTATTCCCAAAATTTCCATTTGTTTTCTATGTAATTTGCTCCTACCCTTCTCTAAAGATCCCATTTCCAGTAATCTCTGTTAACAGTATTCAGTATTCAATACGTCAAATACATTCGGATTAGACTTTGATTTCCATTTTCTAGTGATTGCTTTTTTGGCAGCCACAAGAATTAAATTTAACAAGGTCTTACTTGTGTATAGACAATTCAGATCTTGTATCACAGTTCAAAAATTATTTCCTTAGTCACATCCATTTGTTCATTCAACATTTCTGACAGTGTACTCTGTAGGGAATTTTTGAAGTCTGCCAAATCATTACATCCCCAAACCATATCTTTACATTTACCTCTTTCTTCCCCTTCACACCTCCAACATTTGCCATCTACCTAAAAAAAATTATTCGGAGTTTGATTGGGATATAAAAATACTTATGCAAACACTTCCTGACAAAAATCCTAAATCTTCTACACTTTGGTGCATAGCTGGGAGCAATACATATGTCCACCCATTGTTTCCTTGCAAACTACGTATCCAGTCTCTCTTCCCAGTCTTTTCTAAACACCTCTGATTGATTCCTATAGTTATTGTGCAATATTTTATATGCCATACTAATGATCCCTTTTTCACAGTAGCTACTGTTCTAGATTTAACTAAAATATCTACCAAAGCAGGTCTTTCACTTAGGATTCCTCTACCCCTTTCTCTTTGCCTGTACTTTGATATCAGTCCCTGATAAGGAAGGCAATCTCTATCCTGCAGTTCAAATGTCTTCTTGGTCATTTCCCCTTCTGTTACCTTTCACTCTCTAGTTATTTGCTCCCAGTACCTTGGTCCTTTTGCCAGTTTTCTCCAATAAATTCCAGCCCCCCCTCTTGCCTGTTCTCTGTACCCATAATTGCAGTCATCCCTATCAGCAAAATATCCTTTCTCCATTCTTGTGTTGCCTTAGTTCTTAGAATACTTTCTGCTACTGTATGAATATAATATCTTTTTCATTTCTCCTTACTAAGTTTTATTCTCATTTGTTCATGCTTTATTGTTAATCCTTCACCAATTGCCACATATTTATACACTCTTCCTTGCTCAAGTTCACTTATATCACATCCCTGTTGTAAACTGATTTTTTTTGGTGCTGCTATAAAGGTTGCTTTTGCACATTTATTAAGACCAAATGACATTCTTATATCATCTGAAAAAGTTTTGACCACTTGCAGTTGTGCTTTAAGTAGCTCATCAAATAAACTATACAGTTTTAAATCATCTACAAAAAGAAGATGAGAAATCTTTATGCTTTGATTTTTTTCTGGGAACCAAGTTGTAGCCATGACCTAATCTGTTAAGTAGACAGCTTAATGCGTTAAGGGCAAGACAAAAGAGCAGCGGTGACAGATAGTCACCCTGGAATATCCCCCTTTGAATTTTATCTCTGGAATAATAATTTCACCTTTATTGTGCTTAACTACAAAGTGGTTTGACACTGTTTCATTGTTGCTGTAATGTAATTGATCAGTGTAGTGTGCATCTTATACATGTGGGACATTGTCAAATGCTTTTTTGTAGTCTATCCATGCCTTTTTACAGTTCTCCATTATGACTTTATTTAACAACAAATGATCCTTTGCTCCACATGACTTTCTTTTATTACCAAGGCAAGTTATTATTCTATAATTTTTAGGATAGTTTCCAGGTTCACTCTTAAGTAGGAGTATTGTTTTTCCTGTTGTTAACCAAGCTGGTGCCTGTCCGGGGTGTGCATATAAATAGTTCTTACTCATGGCTAAATCTTCATGTAAAGATGTTAATACTTTTAACCAGAAGTTAGGTACTACATCTGGTCCTGGTGTTTTCCAATTAGGATGTTTCCTTAACTCTCTGGCCATTACTCCATCCCATTTCATATCCTGCACATTTGAACTTCTTATTCTTTCTTTTACTTCTACACATTTAACATCTTTGTTATGTTTCACAGGAGCTTCATAGATATTTCTCCAAAATGTATCTATTTCTTCTTTTTTTGGTTGTGTTTCATTTCTGTTTGCCTTGTTTCCCAAGTTTCTATAAAACTTTTTAAAATCGTATCTTTTTTAATTTCTCCAATTCTTTTGGGTTTCTAATACTATGATGGGAATGGGCCCTATTCCTAAGTCAAAGTACGATTAAAGTTCATAAAATTAGTATTGTTTCAATCTTTGATGTCAGCAAAAAGTGCTCTTCACAGCACTTGCAATGTGCCCAGTAATGACTCCTTCTGCGATTTTTATGAGGTTACATGGATTGTTAACAATCTAAATATGATTGTAGATTATTTTTTATAAGACCTGTTGCTCCAACTACTATTGTAACTGTCTGGGTATCTTTCTTCCATATTGCTCTCATTTCTGCCTGCAGATCCTGATATTTTATGACTTTGTGTCTCTCTCTCTCTACACAAGACACTACAGTCTCGGGCTGTAGCAATTTCAATGATCAATGTTACTTTTGTCTTCTTTACTTGGACCACTATACCCAGTTTTCTTGTATCCTGTATGGCTGTTGTTATTCTCCTTAAGGATCTGCATCCAAAATCCTACCTTTTCCTTATTTCTTGTTTCCCCCATTTCATCAGCATCTTTTGCCTGAACTGTGTAGCTCTAAAATATCCCTTCAAATCAGGTAATCCTAAACCACCTTGTTCTGTTGGAAGGATCAACATACCCACTAGAGCCTTGCCTTTTCTCCTCCCATCTAAATTCCTTCAACTCTTTATTAATTATTGTCCACAACTTTTCCTCTGCTCAATAAAAATATGCATGACCTATATATAAAACTAAAAGGATTAAAACATACACATATCCATGACAAGAGTTTTCAGTTTCTGAATTTTTGTATTATCTTTTGTTTAGTCACTTCCCACATATCCTTTGCTGCAATAATGGATTTTTTTAAATCCATACCCCCTAAATTCTTCATTTTATTGTGTCTCCATAAATATGGGTATTCACTTAGGATTACCCTATCTAGAAACTGTCTCAAGATGTTCCACAGCACTGAGATGTCCTTTTTTGGTTTTATCAGGTCCAAAATAATATTGTCTGCAAATAAAGCCAACTTTTCTTAATAACCATACCAATTATATCCTTGGATTTCTGAGCCCTTTATTTTCCTTGCCAATGGCTTTAAATATAAAGCAAATAACAAAGGGAAAAGAGGACACTCTGCCTTTTTCCTCTGTTCAGACACAACTTGTCAGACAGAAACCACCCCACTTTAATGTTTGCCTCCAATCCCTCATATTGCCTCCTAATTAATCTTATTATTGTATCAAGAAATGCAAATGCTTCCATTGCCATAGTCAAAAATATCAGCTTATTTGTTGAATGCTTCTGTTAATGTTGTCAGATATTTGCCTCCTCTCTACAAAACTAATTGATGCATAACTGTCAGTTTTGGCAATACCTCTGCCATTTTTTTAGCTATTACAGATAAAACTCTTTATAATCATGATTTAAAATTGAAATGAGCCTATATGAAACCGGGTATGATGGGTCTTAACCATCTTTAAGCATTACAGCCACCACAGCTTTCTTCCAGGATGTTGGTACTTCCCCTCCTTTTAAAATACTGTTAAATAAAATCTTCCGGATCTTTAGCATTTCTTCCCTCTTAACTTACAAAGTTCCAGAGGAATACCATCTATTCCTGGAAACATTCCTACAAATTGACAGTATGTCACCATTTTTATCTCATCTCCTGCTATCTTAACTCTTAATTGTAGAGCTCCATCAACTTTTAATCTTGGCATACTTAAGTTTTCCATAAATATTTAAATGTATGCTCTTTCTTGATTTCCACATTTCTCTACTTTATACAAATTTTCATAAAATGTCCAAAATTTCTGTAATACCTCTACAGGATCACTGGTTATTTTTCTTGTTATAGGCTCCCTATGTCTGGCAACAACCTGTTCAACTTTCTATTGCCTAAGTCTTTATTCCTAAAGTTTCTGTGTTCTGGAATTATTATACAAAAAAAAGTTGGTTCTTTCTAAACTCACGCATATTATCCAGCTAAGCACTTATTTTTTCTTGAGCACTCTTCTCATATACCTCTTCTTGTTCTGTCAGATTTCTGTTTTTCTATAATACTTTAAACCTTGTAAGCCCCTTTAAATAATTTCTTAACAATATCTCTGTTTCTTTAATTCTACCCAATTTTTAAACTCCACTTTCACTGTATCCTACTCGCTGGCTATAACTTTTGAAGAAATATTAAATCTAGAATAAGTTTCACTACTCATTTCTTAAATTCCTCTCTTTATAACAGGTAGGTAGGTAGGGAAGCACCAGTATCTCATTTTTACTTCATTACCCTGAATTTTTGCTTTAGTTGTTAGTTGTGCTTGATCTGAAATCGTTATTGGATGTGTGTTGAAGCTTTCAATTACATGCATATGTTCCTGTGAAATATAATTTATGTCTAGCCTGGCCTAATTGCTGTACCTTGGAGAGTAATATATAAATTCTCCCTCTTGAGTTCCTACTACTGAATTCACATCTTCCATACAAAAATTGTTATAAAGTTCTTCAAAAATGTACCCTTTTTATTATATTTTCACTTCTAGTTCCCCAAATACATCCTCTCTGTTGCAAATCATGTTTCATTCCCCATCTACAAATAATATTCCCTGATGAACACTGATTATTTCTCCTAAATAGCAGTTTTAGGTGAAATGTAAATACTTGCCAGCATAATCCTTCTCCCTTGCCAGTAGTTCCTTACTACCACAAATCTACCATTATTATATTTTCTCCTCATCTATCACCATTGTAGTTTCTCAAGCAATTCTTATAAATACTCATTCTTCCTTTGTCCCTGATACTGTGCCGAATATCCATCCTGAAATCCTTTCTTTATCAAATTCACATGCTAACATTGTTCCAAATGTGTCTCCTGTAGCATTGCTATTTGCACTTTGCATTTCTTAATATACTTCAGTACTCTTTCCTTTTTGTCTATACCAGTGAGGCCATTCACATTCCAAAATAATAAGGATAGTGTAGCCATTATGTTAAGTTATTATTCTCATTGATTATATATGACAGCTTTTTCAAATGTCTATTTCCAGCTTTTGGGTGACACACACCCACTAAAGTTTAGCAGGCTGATCTTCTATACAGCTGTTTCTTTTCATCTCCTTTTGAACCTATGTGAAATTTTACAACACTTTTTTTTAATAAAAACCCTAAAAAAAAACCCTATAACACCCCCATAACCTATTAACTTGAACACAAAAAACTATGTACATCTTCAAATAATGATATGAACAATTGTCCCAAATTGACATCTGCACCAACAGGCATTATCTGACCTAGAATTAAGCTTATCCATGCTAAGGTGAATATTACAGCCTGTGCTCCTGCATACATTAATTGCTGTCTATTCTTGTCTTATCTTTATTCAACTCCAATTTGAAAAAAAAAAATCTGAAAAAAACAGATTGTACGCTTTCAGAAAACATTAACTTTTTTCCTTAACTAGTGCTCTGCCTTTTATTGCCTGCCCCTTCACAGAAACATAAGAACAAAATGTACATCTGCCATCTGCAACTCACACTGAACATTTATTTGCTAAAGTAAACATTTTCATTCAATTCAGTGTTCTCTTATTTACTTGCTTGGACACAAAGATGTTATTAGATTAAGCCAAAATCCTTAATCCAAAAATTCACCTATGTAAAAGTAAGAAAAAACAAATCAACTCTACAAATATTATAATCTGTGCATATTTACACCCCATTCCCCACTTCAACAACCCACAATTATAGCTTGTTAATTTACACATGCTTTTGCCCATCCTTTCTTTTCATTTTTACATTGTAATGCCTACATTTCTTAAAACTAAAAGACACTTGTTTACTTTACTATCTTTATCACATACAAAAATAACTGAAAATGCTTTACTATATAACATGCAATTTATATCAAGAAATGTTTTATACAAACGCTCTTAAGAATAAAAATTGTTTTACTTACAGTTTTTTTTCCCTTCTCTTCAGTGTCTTTCCAAACATTAATGGCATGGTGTGGATATACATTTTAAAGGTCTTCACAAGTTTAACAAAGTCAACAAAAGTCCAGTCTTTCCACTTTTTCTCATAAAGCCATATTTCAGAAATGTGATTGATGCTTTTTATAATCTCACATGTATTGACTAATTTCAGTATTGCTGGTGTTTCTCCTGCTCTTCTCCATCTCTTATACACAGGCTACAACTCAAGTCCAAAGTACTCCTGATTCTTCTAGTCCACACCTGTGCTATTTTTCTGTTTCTCATTTTCCTTTTGATCATTGAAAAGATTTTTCTGGCAAAGTCTCTCTATGAGCTTTATTAACATAATACAAAAAGCAGAGTCCCCTTCTGTTTGATGGCTCACCTTTCATTGGATAAACTTTTGTATTTCTTCCTTACCCTGTTCTGCAACAAAAAAGACTTTGATCCTCCTGCAAAAATATTCTGAATACAGTTGGATGCAGCAGCTTGTATCTCACACCAACCTCTCAACATTCCTTGACTGCTGGGATAAATTTGCTTCTCTTCTGCCTGGTGTACAGTGAATAATCATTTTGCACAAACACTGTACTTTTTCTAGTTTTCAATACTTTGCCTTCTGTCACAGTTTTTTTCAGGATCAACTCTTTCTGCTGGTTTGATGGCATCTTTACTAATACAGGTCTTGGCTGCTTTCTCATGGCCAAGTTTGGAGCATACACACAATGTACCCTTTCAATTAAATCCTACTTAGGAATACCAGTCATGCTTATTTGTGCTTTTATAAATATAATAAACTGTTCCTTCCAGTTCTCTGGTACAGTAGAAAATCTCAGGTTTTCTTATCATGCTCTGTTGTCTAATTCTACCATTTTTTGTAACAGCTCTTCTTAGGGAGCTCATATGTATCCAGCCTTTTCTTCATTTTATCTTTAATTTTTGCATTTCTATCATTTCTTCTGAATATCTGTTTAAAGTATAGGTGAATCAGTATCTAGAAGGCTAGCTTGTGGGCCATTTTAAGCCTAGAAAATTCCCTTTCAGTTCTTCAATTAACCTATCCAGTTTGTTTTAGACTGGCCTTACCCATCCCATGGTGGATAATAATGGGTCTATGTTCGGCTACCGAAAACACAAACCCACAAACAGCTAAATATCGTACGTAAAAAAGCAAAACAGAACATTACCAAACATGTGTGACTTCAAAAATAAATTCATCGAATGGCCATAGTTGCCCAACAACCAGGAAGTAATGCAATGCATAAGATAAGTGAAGGAAAACTTTTAAAGTTGCCCTATTCCCCATTGTAGTGCAATCTTGGTGTTGGTCTATGTAGTTAGGGGGTGTGTGGGGTGCACAGCCTGCCACATGGGGGGGTATATGGGGAGATGCCTACCATCTTGGTCAGTTATGTTTGTGATGTTGCCTAACTATGGCCATTAGATAATTTATTGTCAAAGTTACACACATTTAGTAATGTTCTATGTCTCTGTTTTACATATGATATTCAGACAGTCAAGGCTTTGTGTTTTCAAAAGCCATAGACCCGATAATAATATATTACACCTAGTGAGAATAACTGTGATCATACCACAGATAATTTGAGGGGACTCGTTCATGGGATAAATCATTTAGGAGCTGCTTCTGTACATTAGTAGTATGGGGCAGTCCTGAGGTAAATTTTCTATTATCCATCCACAGATCCAAGTTATACTTGAATATGTTCAGGGATAAGATTTGTTTTAAATGGATAGAGAGTTGTTTCCAGAGCAGTGGTATCATCTAGAGATATATCTGTCCCTCCAAACCATACTGCAGCTTTTTCCATTTTTTCCAGCCTCTTGTCATTTGATATAGTCCTTCTATGTTTCATTTATTTTAATCAGCTCTGAGCACATTTGATTTATTTTTTCCTCTAGATTACTAAAAGCCATGTCTTGCACCAAAGCTGGAGTTTGAACTGATTTTTGTTCAACAGCTGCAGGACTCTTCCCAGTCACTAATTTCTCTTCACCACAGACCTAAGGTAGGTTTAAAGTTAAATCTTGGCCCAGCCCATATACTAGAGAGGCAGACACAGCCTGCGAGGGATACATTTGTATGGGTGAAGAAGGCTGGGGGATTTAAGGGGAAATTATTTCATGAAATGGAGAAGGTTTTTCTGCTGATGAAAAAAGATACGATTCACAAAATGGTAATTAAATAGAGAGGAGACATCCTTTTGTTGCAGAAGACCAAGTTGAATAAGAAGAAAACTGTATAGATAGGAGGGAGGTACTGGCATGTATTGTGAGAGGAGACATTGATTTGCTGAGGGAGACTGAGTAAAATAAGGAGGGGGGCTCTAAAGATTAGAGGGAGTTATTGGCAAGTATCAGAATGCAGCACAGTTAAACGGTGCAATAAGAGTTGTTGGCTAAGGTTACATTTGTGGAGGAAGATAAAATGAGAACATGGGAGATGCCTGTGATAGCGCTATAAGAATGGAAATACAAGGTCAGGTGTATTTATAAGGCTAATGAAGATAATCACAATTTCTTTAATCATTTCTTTGACAAACAGCAATGGGACCTCCACAGTGTGATATGCAATTAAAAGTTGGGGATTTTAATGTAGTGGTTTATCATGAATTAGACTGTAAGTATAGAAAAAGAGAGTCACATATGAGATTCAAAGTGATAGTAAGGAAGTGGAAGCAAAAGGAATTAAAGAATGATGTTTGGCACCAGAGGTAGCCCATGACATGTTTGCACAATTTTTCAGGAAAAGCTGACAAGCAGGGAAGTAGAACAGATATATTTTTAGGGTTTACAAATTGTGGATGCCACCACATTTGAAATATGCTTCTCCAGCCAAGCTCATATTAAATTAATCATTTAAATAACAGAGACAAGGAAAGAAGAAAGATGGTGGATGTGGAAGCCTTGGTGCTGGAGTGATACAGGAAAGAGAGGAAGAAGGCAGGAGAGAAAATACAGATGTGTAAGTGGAACTTACCATAACAGTATATGCTCTAATTGATTATACAGCACCTAATCTGTTTGGGTTATATCTTGCCAAGGATATGACCAAGTGGGCAGCTTTTCAAAGTTTAAGGGTACCTTTCATCCACTCTAACTGCCAGGAACTTGAGAAGAGTTCTATATAAAAGGCAGTTAGATCAATAAAAAACTTCAGAACGTTCTTACCTCAAGAAGATAAGCAAAAGCCCTGAAAGGTAAATACTAGCAAAATATAATAAAACATATTACCATATATATTAGCATATATAAAACATATATATATATATATATATATATATGTATATATATATATATATATATATATATATATATATATATATATATATATATATATATATATAAGGAATATATACATATATATCCTGGGAAAACCAGATAAGGCCCTAGAATGGGAATGCTGGAAAGGGACAGCTACTGCAACAGTGATACATTCAAAATCAACTTTTTTCTTTTTTCTGTTTTTAAATTATAATTTTACAATATATTAAATGAAATATAATTATCAAAAAATACAAAGAGTGAGACCAATGCATGTTCCAGGGCTAAAAATATTTAATAAAATAGAATATAAAAATAATAAAAGTTGGTGAGCGCACATAAACAGTTGATTCATCAGATCGATTTATCATTACACTTTAGTGAAACATTTAAACAAGACAGTGTCACCAATCATAGTAGGCATAGCAAAGCACTATAACCAATCATTACACATTTACTATCCATCTGATGTCCATTCAAATTTCACTAGATGTTACAATAAGACCAATCAGAGAAGACTTAAAGTAAAACATTACCACCAATGATAGGTGGCTTAATATAACATTGTAACCAATCTCATTACACATTTGTTAACCACTCAGTGGCTTAGAACATAGTATTACAGCCACTCATATTCAGCTTAGTGTAGTATTATAGCCAATTGTATAGGTTCCTTACATTGAATTTTCTACCAATTATACATACAAGGGAAAAACCATATAACCAATCATATTGCAAGGTTACTAGCCAAAATACAGCCATTCAGGCTTTATTTATTGTAGACTTGTAGCCAAACATATTCCACAATTAACATGTAGTATAGTGGCCAAACTAATCAGACAATGCAAACTAAAATAATTTAGTTAATAACAGTTGCATATCAGCTGGCCTTTAGCTTCTCCTCACAATAAACACTCCATTCTAACATATTCCACACTATTCAAGAAATATGTGTAATCAATACCAAAAATTTAAAACTCAGCTTAGCCTAGAATCATACCCAGGCCTTATACATAAAAGTTAAAAATTCTACCACTGCACCACTTCTACATGGTTATATTTCAATGCTGTAGCCCCTGGCTTTTAAAAATGGTTTCAAAGGGAGCTTAGCATTCAAACTGTTACCCCTATCAACTCTAAGTTTAATAATCCATCATGCCTCAGCATTTTCAGTTCTATTTTGAATATCATCTTGTCCAATATTCACTTTGATAACCTCTAAACTATATGACAGGTGTTCCAACTTAGAGTACTGGTGAGTTGTTAGGGTCTATATTATGTGATCGAATATTTAGTTAATCAAATAACTAGACATCGATCACTAAACGTCGAAGACCCAAAACCGCGAACGGCAGTTTTCACTCAGGGAAACAAGTTGTTTGGCTGTTACGCGGATTTTGCCCTTTCTTCAATGTGGACTGATTTTGGAGTTGGTATATTTAGTTGGGGGGGGTGGGGGGAACAGCCCCCCACATGGGGGTGGGGTGCAAAGCCCCCCCCCACTTCATTTGTGTTTATTTTATTTTTTAGGTCGGGCAACAGCATTGTTTCCCTGTGTGGAAACTGCTGTTCGCAGTTTTGTGTTTTTGACATTCAGTGATCAAAATTTAGTTGTTCGATTAACTAAATGTTCGATCACGTAATATAGACCCAGTTGTTAACACCTGTCATGTAGTTTATCTTGCTACCTATCAGGTATGTAGGTCATTTTACGTTGGTAAAATGGATAGACCATTGAAAGATCTTATTAGGGAACACTTCTATTAGATAAGGAGTAAATCTACTACTAATGCTTTGTCTAAACATGTTCTCGACACTAATAAAACTCATTTTTTTATGTATAATGTTTTAGAGGTTATCAAAGTGAATATTAGATTAAGTGATATTCGAAATAGAACTGAAAGTGCTGAGCTTACTGATATGCAACTGTTATTAATTAAATTATTTTAGTTTGCATTGCCTGAATAGTTTGGGCACTATAGTACATGTTTTTAATTGTGGAATATGTTTGGCTACAAGTCTACACTAAGTAAAGCCTGAATGGGTGTATTTTGGCTATTAATCTTGAAATATGACTGGTTATATTGTTTTTCCCTTGTGTTTACGATTGGTAGAAAATTCAATGTAAATACAATTGGCTATAATACTACACTAAGTGGAATCTGAGTGGCTGTAATACTATGTTCTAAGCCACTGAATGGTTAACAAATGTGTAATGAGATTAGTTACAATGTTATATTAAGCCACCTATCATTGGTGGTAATGTTTTACTTTATGTTTTCTCTGACTGGTCTTATTGTTACATCTAGTGAAATTTGAATGGCCCTCAGATGGGTAGCAAATGTGTAACATGATTGGTTATAGTGCTGTGTTATACCTACTATGATTGTTGACACTGTCTTATTCAAACGTTTCACTAAAGTGTAATGTTTAATCAGTCTGATAAAACAACTGTTTATGCTGTGAAAGTGCTTGCCGACTTTTATTATTTCTATATTCTATTTTATTAAGTATTTTAGCGTTGGACATGTGTTGGTCTCACTCTTTTTGTCACTTCTGAATTGTTGAGTGGACCATACCTTTGGAGTTGTATTTGTTTTAGTTTTCTGTTGAAACATGTTGTTGTTGTTTGTCTTTTCGGCTTTTCCCAGTTAGGGGTCACCACAGCGGAACTCCGGTCCGCTAATCATTGGCAGTAGATTTTTATAGTGCTGAGTTGACAGCTCGACACCCAACCTTCGGCGAAGGCACGCCCATTCACACATGTCTTTCGGAGGCCACTCGACCATGGGGAGGACATGCAGACTCCACACAGAAGGCACTCCAGCTGAGAATCGAACAGGAGAACCACTTGCTGTGAGGCAACAACGCTACTGTAGTACCACCACAGCTTCTCATAATTATCCTTTAATCCTCCCAATTTCTCTCTCTCCCAGTCTCTCAGAAAAAAAAGCTGAACTGTTGTTCATAGCTGAGTAAAAATATACCACATTTCACATAATAGAAACTCTGATTTCACATTTATGTCCCAGTTACATACTGAAAATATCAAGTGATGAAACTTGTTAAATATAACAGTCCTGGGTTTTGTTTAGGTAAATGGTCATCATCAAAACATAAAATCCATAAAGAATAATTATAAGCCACATGTGCATTAGCTATCTGTTCAAAAATTTCACGATTTTATCTTTCAGTTTTGTATTTTTTGACATGACCACCACATGTGTATGCAGATACCATTTTCCATTACAATCATACTAACAAAGTTTGGAGGGTCTGGCCCATTCTAATTTATCCAGGATTACATATATTCTTAACAGAATCTTTTGTTGAATGATTCTATTTCTAAATGATTTAATTAGCAATGTCACTTGTAACCATAGTCTGTTAAATAAGTCATAATCTAATCTATGTCTCCTTCTTTCAAAAACTAAGAATACATCATCTACAGGTCCTGATTATAAGTGCCAAATATGGTCTTTCTGATCCTGTTTAATTTAAGTCTCTCCTCTGGTTATATTCCTGAAGCCTGGAAAACAACTACTATAGTGCCATTACATAAGGGAGGCCCAATCACTGACCCTTGTAACACCGACTCATTATTCCACTAGCCTCATATGTAAAGTTATGGAGCAGATTTTCTCAGACTTCATTAATCAGGACATTGAAAAATCTCTCAACCCAAGACCCTCATCCATTTGGCTTTATCAAAGGAAGGTCCTGCCTGTTTAACCTCATTAAATATTTTGAGAAAGTAACTGAATCAGTTGATAGTGGTTATGCAGTGCATATAGCATATCTATATCTGGCCAACCCCTTTCACACTATTCTTCATGCAAGCATTTTTGATAGACTTGTAAATCTGAATATAGATTCTTATACTGTGTGATGGATAGCTAACTGGTTGTCTGATAGAACCCATGTGGTTAGAGTAGGAAGTGCCATGTCTAAAAGCAAAACAGTTATCAGTGGTGTTCCACAGGACTCATTTTTGGCTCCTCTTCTGTTTAGCATATATTTCTCAGACATTCAGGCCTACATTTAACTAAGTTTGCAGATGACAGTACATTGTGTGTTGTTATTTGATCTTCAACTGACTCACAATTGCACTAACATGGCTTAGATCATGTTAACAATTGGTGCAAGGACAATGACATCAAATTAAATGTAAATAATGTAGCATAGTTCATTTTGGTAAAAGAAACAGTTTCACTTACCATATAATTGATGCACTCCTCCAATCAGATACTGTTTAAGGGATCTGGGTACTTTCGATAAGTTCTTATCATTTGACCATCATGTCTCCACAGTAGCTCAGAAAGCTTTTATTTGGTCCACCTAATTTCCAAAGGTATTTCCACTAGATCCTTCTTACCTTATCAGACTCATTATTGACTATAACATACCTTTTGGCAAGAATTTATCTAAACATGTCACACAACTTGAGAGACCTCAGATATCTAAAAAAGATCAGTGGACTCAAAAATCTTAGTTAACGAGGGAGACTGCAATTCTTTCCTTGTACTCAGTGTCTTACAGACTCCTCCATAGAGATCTATGTTTAGCCTTTCATGCCATGAAAGATCCAATCCTATTTGATGTCCTATTCTTTCACAGAAGAAATGGTATATCAAATACTTAGTTAAAAGTAACTAAACCTTTACTAGCAGATAAATAAGACATGTTGGAGTGACAGATTCATATCCTAACATATCCTTCACCTCTGGAAAAACTTCCACTACATGTCAAGCAGAGTAGCATCATTGCCACCTTCAAGATAAACCTAGATAATTGGATGGGCAGCCTCAAATTACCTCCCAGTCTATCTTGTCTTGCACTCCTAAGGTTAGAGGAAAATTTTGAAAGTTTTTTTTGGCTAGGCTTGAAATGGACTAGAGACCAAATGCCTAGTTCTTTGATGTGAACCTAAGAACCTAATTGTTTATTTCACTATTCCAGTTTTTAATAATCTGTTCAATACCTGAAACATTTAAGTTAATGATAGGAGATGATAAGCAAGCTACAATTTTATGGTTTTAAAACATAGTAAATTTTTGTGATGAATTAGTATAAAAATAGATACAATGTTAATAATAACATGTATTAGTATGACACTGGGTGAACTGAAGTATTCTGTAATTAATTCAGTTTTTGGAGAAATGTTATTTTCTGAAATAAATTTCCTAACTGGTTGTTGAAAATGAATATTCATTCATTTTTTTCTGATAGATGAAAATGAATACAAGAAAAGCTGATATTTAAAATGCTGGATTTAAACCTTTTAACTATAACCTGAATATTTGTATAACTACATCTGAAGAAACTGAATTGTGAGAATCCAGTCAAGTTGAGAGTCTTAATTGCCATACATGATTAATTGTGCTTTTATAGAAAACTTCATAATTCAAACTCCAGTTTGCATAATTGATATGAATTTCAACATAAACAGATAATGCTGGATCCTTAATAGTATATCTTATTTTCTCCAGTGGCTGGGTCATTATATTCCATGGTATCTTATAAGAACTACTCCTGCAGAATAATTTATGCCAAGTTGTCTTTATTTTGTTGTACCATTTATATTGTAAGGTAACAGAAGCATTTTAGATAAAAGTGATGAATAAGGATATTTCTTCAACTTAAATAAGATTACTCTTCCTGCAAAAGATAAATTGATGTGTTTTCAGTTTAATACAATATATTTCATTGTATTATAAGTATTTTGGATTGGTCATTATTTTTACACAAGAAAACTGTAGGATATTTTTTAAATCTTGAATTAATGGTTATAATCTATTTTTGTTATAATTAATTTTATAACCAGTTAAGTCCTTAATCTAAAGGTCTAACAATTATGTTAAATGATATATCAAGATATATCTTGGTTGGGAGGTGGCCTAATGGTTAAGGTGTTTGCCTTACAAACACAAGGTGCAGGGTTTGACTCTCACAAGAGATAATTGGCTAGGCTTAAAAAATGGCTCGCAAGGGCAGTTAGCCTAGTACTAATCTATGAACCTATTTGTATATGCAGTTACATTTATATTTTCTTTATTGGTAGAAAGTGGGCTCATTAATGAATTTTGTTCTAAAATAGGGTTAATACACAACAAAAAAGAATAGGTGATAGTGGGCAGACTTGCATAATTCCACATTTCTGTTTTAGAATATTTGACACCAAACCATTGATTTTCATCTAATACTTGGTATTGGTGAATAGAGATTTTGTTATACTAAGGACTGAAAATGGAAGATCCAACTTAAACAAGTGTATGAAGAAAGTCTGTGTTTATCAAACTGAAAGGTTTTTCAGCATCAAATGATATAAGGGCTGCTGAAGAAGTGCTAATATTAGTATTATTTTTATAATAATGAATAATAGTGCATGGTTTATAATCTGCATTCTTTTCTCTGGAAAGAAACAATGCTGATTTTATGTAAAAACAATTTTGTAATTTGATTAATGTTAATTGTGCAACAGTTTTATAATCCAAATCAAGTAGGGCTATTGGATGGTAGTTTTCTGGGTCTAAGAGGTATTTTTGAAATAACAGTATTAGTGTCATACTACATAATGAAAAATATGGGCCTGAGTATGATGCAGTAGCTGAAGTATTGAATAAGACTTTGGGTGATGTTGTTGTGTCTTTCGGCTTTTCCCGGTTAGGGGTTGCCACAGCGGAACTCCGGTCTACTAATGATTGGCAGTAGATTTTTACGTGCTGAGTTGCCAGCTCTGATGCACAACCTTCAATGAAGGTACGCCCATTCATGCATGTCTCCACACAGAAGACGCTCTATCTGAGAATTGAACAGGACAGTTTTTTAACTGTGAGGCAATAACGCTACCGCAGCACCACCACCCGACTTTGGGTGATAATACTTCTGAAAAAGTTTTGTAGAATTCCATTAGAAGAAAGCCTGGTCCATGAGTTTTATTATCTGCAAACTGCCGAACAGTATCTTCAATATATTTTCTAGAAGGTTTTAAATCAAAAAATCCAAGGTCAGTTAAACCACAACTGTCTAAAAAAAATTTTTTTTTTCTTTATTTTATGTAAAGTATTCATTCATTTTCAAAGACATTTAAAATATCAGTGTTGTCTATCTTTACTCCATATGGTGAATTTATTTTTTCTATGATATTATTGGACCTTGTTTTAAATATTTCTTAAAAAAAACATGACATTTGGAAAATATCTGCAATTTTTAGATTTTATTAAATCCCTACTTCCAAACTATAAACATAATTTATCCTATTTGGACTGCAGTTTGAAAGCTGGCAAATATTAAAAACAGAACATCTACTGTTATTGTAAGTTTTTCTTATACAATTGCACTGTGTTCAACACTGGATCACTGTTGCAGTAGCATAAGCTATTTGGGCAGATCACTATAGCTTAGAAAATATGGAGGAGAAAGCTATTTATGAATCCAACAGACTATAGAAATGGTTCTAGAAAATGAACCCAGTTTATAGTACTTTATAAACATAATGAGGGGACAAAGTCACTGCCGAGAAAACTTCATGATTCCACCCCTTCCTTAAAATCCACAAAAGAAGCCAAAGTCCTGGCAAAGTAGGCCCTAACCCTGGCTTGCTGGAAGTGACTTTTTATGGTGGAAATATCAGAAGAAATAGCGTTGGACAACCATTATGAACTGTCTGCTTTGCCACTGGTAGTTCTTTGTTTTACCTTAACCGGAAACAATAGCTGAATTTCTTTCCTAAATAATTTTATTATGTCCAAGTAGTATTTGAGCTGCCTGTGGGCATCCAGAATAAGTAGAAAATACAATTGTGTAAGCCCTATGTACCTGTAACAGTAGATGTTTGAATATCAAACTGTCAAACTGCCATATGGGTTCTGTATCTCTGCAAAACACACACTGGCAGCATTCCAGATCTCAGACTCCCCTCCTCTGATTCTCTGTGATAGGGGATTTCTGTAACAGGGGATTGGCTAAGCCACATCCATCAGGCTAAGCCTAGCACCTGTCACAGAAAGTTAGATTTTCAGGCTTTTAGTGTCAAGTAGAAAGAACCATGGACCAGAAGCAATGCACAAAAACAATCAGCTCACAGCCACAAAAGGCTGACATAAATATCCAAAGCCAGCCTTGAAAAGAGAAATCCCTGAAAATGTATTTATTTTATTTATTTATTTGCAATTGGTTTACCAGGATAGTCCATTGGGCCAATAAGAACCCATTTTCAATGGAGTCCTGGGGAGAAAAGCTCCAAAACAAAGGTTACAAAAAAGATTACAGCAGTTTACAATTTCAATCATTTGTAGGTTAAAGACAAAGTTTTAAAACAGTGGTAACAAAAAGATTACAGCAGTTTACAATTGCAGTCATTTGTGGGTTCAAGACAAAACAAAGATTAAGCATTTACAATGCAATTTTTAGGTTTCATTTTGTAGAAAACTAAGATTTAAGCAGGTATAATAAAAATGGTTAGGTTAAATTTTGTAGAAAAATAAAGCATTGCTGCAGTAAATATATAGTTTCTTGAGTGGAATAGTAGAATAAGAGAATTATAAGATATCATTACAGTTGGCTTATTATTTGGTGTCTGGTAATATATGGTAAAGTTACCTATAGGAAGTGAAGAATAGGCTATAAGGGGTGGGAGCAGGAGCATTCCCATGAGGATGTTAGATGTGAGTGCAGTGATTTTTTAAAAGCAGGGAGGTTGGTGGTGATACGGATGGAGGGAGGAAGGGAGTTCCATAGGCATGCCAGGGCAAAGGACAGGATGTTTTGTCCTGGAGAGTGAATGGGGTTTGTACAGTTCTATTAGGTTTTGGTTATTAGATCTTAGGAGTCTTTGTGGCAGGTGCATTTTAAAGGTAGAGCTGAGAGAGGGACAGAGAGAGGGATGAAAAATTAGTTTATGAGCAAAAGAGAGCTGAGTATAGGAGAGATAGTTGGGAAGTTCTAGCCAGTTAAGTTTGCGGAGAGATGCACAGTGATGGGTAGATGATTTGTGGCCAGTGGCAAATTTGGCAATTTTATTATAACAAGAGGACAGTTTTGTTTTGAGAGAGGATTGTAGGCTTTTTAGGAGAGGGGCACCATAAAGAAGCAAAGGGATGAGAAATGTAGTAGTGAGAGTGAGCTTAGTAGATGTAGTGAGGAATCAATTGTGTCATTAGAGCATGCCAAATTTTTGGTGTTTTTTTATGTTTAGTTGTAGGTGGCTATTGAATTTAAGCTGGTTGTCAATCTGGACTCCTAGTAGTTTGGTTTCAGATACCAGTTCAAGAGGTGTGTTATTCTGGCTAGTGATGGAGAATAGTTTTCTATCAATGGTGTTGGTTTTTGAGGGGGTAAATACCATAAGTTTGGTTTTTGATGCATTGAGTGCTAGATGATTGTCCATCATCCACTGTTCTGTGGTAGAGAAGGCGTCTTGAGTCAGTTTTAAGAGAGCGGGGATGGATGTGGCTGCACAGATAATTGTAGAATTATCTGCATATTGAATAAGTTTAGCATGAGGAATTGAGTGGAATAAATCATTTATGAATATATTGAAAAGGAGAGGACCCAAAATGGAACCTTGGGGAACACCAGTGGGTGTGTTAAGGAAAGAGGAGATGGCTTTTTTGCACTTGACAGCTTGTTGCCTGTTGGAGAGATAGCTGGTGAACCAATTGAGAGAGGAAGGGGATAGGTTTAGGTTAGATAGTTTAGTTAGGAGAAGGTTGTGAGAGATAGTATCAAAGGCCTTAGAGAGGTCAAGAAAGAGGGTAGATACAGTAGAGCCAGAATCTCTGGCTTTATTTACAGTTTCCAGGAAGGAAAGGAGGGCAGTCATGGTGCTGTAGCCGGGTCTGAATCCGTGTTGTGTGGGAGTTAGTAAGTTATTATCTAAGAAATAGGGAAGGAGTTGAAGATGGATACAGTTCTCTAGAAGTTTTGATATAGGAGAGAGGATGGCAATGGGATGAAAGTTAGTAATATTATTATTATTGCCTCCTTTGTGCAGGGGAATGATGAATGCCCTTTTCCAGAGTTTGGGTACAAGCTCTTCTTGGATAGAGTGATTAATTAGGATGCTGGTGGGGAAGGCAATGGCTTCAGCAGCTATGCTGAGGAAGGATGAGAGAATGTTATCGGGGGCATTGGTGCATAGTTTTAGCTTTTGCAGGAGTTTTCTTATGGTAGAAGTAGGAATGGGTTTTAGGGAGAATGGTGGGGGTTGAGAGACTGGAGATGAAGGGGGTGACAAGAGGGGGGATGCAGAAGTAGGGGGTGAGGTGTTATTAGAGAAGGATGAGGTTAGTTTGGAAACAGAGTCTATGAAAAAAGAGTTGAATTGGGTAGCCAGATCTATATCTAGTGCATTTGGGTCTGGGCTTGGGTTTTCTGCTGAGCCAGGTTTTAGGAGGGTAGAGATGCCTTTCCAGAACTTTTGAGGATTGGTTTTGTGGTTGTTTTGGAGTAAGGAGAAGTAATTCTGTCGATCTGCTGTGATAAGTTTTTTAACGGTATTGCGAAGTGTTTTGAATTCATTGAGGGTGGTGGGAGTTTTGTTTCTTTGGTAATGTGCCAAGGATTTGTCTCTAAGTCGCATGGCAGTTAGTATGTTTTTTTGTTAGCCAGGGGGCGGTGTTGTTTTGTATTCTTTTGGTTTTTATGGGGGCAAAACTATCCAGCAGTTTTAGGAAAGTTGTATTGAAGTGTGCAACAGCATTATCCAGGGGTAGGGTTTTTAGGGGGTTCCAATTTATTGATTTTAGGGAGTCTGATAAGGTTATTGCTTTGAAGTTTTTTTGGTATCAAGTGCTGATATAATTATGAGTTACTTGTAATGGAGATGGAAGACGTCTGGTGAAAATGGGAAGGTGGTCACTGAGGGAATCAGGAAGAGTTCCACTATCAGTGTAGTAGTGGGGGTGAGAGACTAAGATCTAGTCTATGGTACTGCCACTGGAGAAGTCTTTAGAGGGCCTGGTAGTGAGGTTGATGAGCTGAGAGTACTTATATAGGTTGATGTTTAGGGGGTGTGTAGGGGAATTAATGGAAGACCAATTGATATTTGTGTCTCCCATGATAATAGTTTCATTACTGATATTGGTAGAAAGCCAGGATAGGATATCCTCAAGTACTGAGGTATTGTCTCCAGGGGGGATGTAAAGTGAGGCTATGCAAATGTGTTTGTGTTTATTTAATTGAAATAGAGCTAGTACTAATTCTGCATTGGAGAAGTGAGGAATGGGTTTGCTGTAGGGAGTAATGGAAAGGGTGGATGAGTAGAGTAGAGCTACCCCACCACCCTTCTTGTGGGCCCTGTCGTTTCTGATGATAGAGTAGTTTGGTGGCACTATTTCAGTATCTTTTATATGAGGTTTTAACCAGGTTTCAGAAATAGCTAAGATGTCAGGTTTGTTGTTGAGAAGCCAGGCATGGAGATTGGGGATTTTGTTAGCTATGCTTTGGGCATTTAATAGGATGGATTTAGATGTAGGGGAAGTGGTGTTTGGGCCTGAGTTAGGGTGTATATCTCCAGATAGAAGTATGGTTGTTAGGTGTTGGATTATGCTGATGAGGTGTTTGGATTGCCTTGTTTGTATATTGTATATTGTCAGGTTTGTGTAGATATTGGAGGTTAGAGAAGGGTTAGAGAGTTTATAAGTAGAGCTTAGTTTGCAATGAAAAAATAGATGGGTGTTAATGGGATACAGTCCAGGGGAGATTGAGACAAATGAGTGTAAGTGAGTTGAAGGGAGTGAGCTGGTTATGTGAAGTAATTGTGTGTGATTTGTGAAGTTGGGCTGGGAAAGGTAGTTGATATAAGTAAGGTTCAGAAGTATTTGGATTGAGAATGACAGAAGTTTTGTAAGCATGTTGAGGCTTTGCTAAAGTAGAATATGTAGTGTAGGCAGAAGGGTTAGAAATAGATATTGTGTTGTTAAATATGAAGGGAGGTGTGAGGAGATGGATTATGGGGGGAGGGGGTAGAAGATGGTGAAAGGGGAGGGGTGTAATAGGTAGGGAGGAAGTAGGAGTGGTTAAGGAAAGGGGAGGGGTGTAATAGGTAGGGAGGAAGTAGGAGTGGTTAGGTGAGTATAAGTGTAGATGCACTGGGGGTGGGTGAGATTTGGGGGTAGGGTAGGGGAGGAGTAAGCCCAGGCTGAGCAGTGGGTTAGAACAAGTCAAGATAGAGGATCAGAGAAAAAAGTATCAGCAACAGGAATCAATAAAGAAGGTAGGTGGGTAGGTATTGAATGCTATATGGGAACACAGAAATGAGGTTAACAAGGTGAAAAAAGAGAGTTTGAGATATAGCAAGGAGGGAGTGGAAAAAAAAGTGGGTAGCGAGTATGTATTTTTTTTTTTAAAAATGGAAAGTATAGCAAGGGTTGGGTGCAGAAGCCACTAAAGAACTATTTTCTTTCTAGGTATGTAGTGATCGGGTGCTGCCACCTAGTGGTAGAAAGTGGTAATAAAGGATAAAGGTAAGAAGCGATATAAAGGCCTTAGGTGGAACTAAGTGGTTTAAAGGGTATAGTGATAGGAGGGGGGGCTGTAGCGAATGGTCCGTGGTAGGCTGCTTTAAGGAACGCACACTCAGTAGGGCATACAAGCACAAAAAATGGGTAATAATAGTAGCTAAACAACGAGTACAGAGGTAATTTCTTTGGCTACATACATTCATACACAGTCTGATATAGGGTGTCCTTGCAGTATGTTGCTTAGTAGTAGGCCAGGGCTAGCAGGCAAAAATTCAGGGAGTTCTTCTGGGTTAAAACAGTTGATCTTCCTTTTGAATATATAGGCAGAGAGGGAGTACCCAGGGTAGAATACTGTAAAATAAAACAGAAGAGAGATACATATTGGGTTAAGTTATTTAAGGATAGCAAGTAATGAGTGTTGAGGGACTGACAGAAGAAAAAAGAGTTAAGTAAGAGTCTGAGGAGTTGGAAAGTCAACTAGGATATAATTACATAGTGAGTGAGACAAGGGGATAAAGTATGGTTGAGGGATAGAAAGTATTGGGAGAGTAGCTAAAAGAGGTAGTAGTAGAAAGCCAAGGATAAGGTTAAAGTACAGCAGAGGGGCAGTCAGTGATAGACAGTTTATTCATACAGTTTAATCACTCTACGTACCATGCAGCTGGATAATGCAACAGGTATATCAAGAAAAAATAAAGTACTAGTGACAAGCAAGTGTCT
Organism: Protopterus annectens; assembly: GCF_019279795.1. Taxonomy (NCBI): domain Eukaryota; kingdom Metazoa; phylum Chordata; order Ceratodontiformes; family Protopteridae; genus Protopterus; species Protopterus annectens. The sequence goes on from NC_056744.1 coordinate 1,212,062,336, forward strand.
AACAGTGAGATACAGTATAACAAACAATGTGAAAAATAATAAAACACTGTTTCTATGTCTAAATACACTCCAAGTAGAACATATAGGGTCGCCATATAACATTAAAGGAAAATACAATATGGCAGTGTAAGAGTCAAGATAAATACAAAACAAGTGCTCTATGGGCCCGCCAAATTCTGCGGTCCCAGCCCCAAAACATTTTTCAAGACTCACTCTTTCAATTGTCCAACTATATACTACAAAGAAAATATGGCAGCATAAAAGTCAAAATGTTTTTCCAGACTCACTCAATTGCCCAACTATACACTACAAAGAAGACAATATGGCAGCATAAAAGTCAAGAAGAAAAAAGTAATACAAACGCTCTATGGTCCCTCCAACTACAGGCACATCAAGCCCAAAAATGTCTTTCCAGATTGCCTTGGTCAACTATCCAAACTATAGCTTAGATATGGTACTATATGGCAACATAAGAGGTAAGAAAAAAGTACAAGGAGCACAGAAGTTCCACCAAATTCGAGCACCTCAGCCCAGTATGTTTTAACAGACCCACTCACTCAACTACCAAACTAAAAAATTAAAAAGAATACCATGAGGTAGCGTGAGAGCCTGGAAAAAGTACAGAATGCTCTATGATCCTGACAAACCGGCCGTTTAAGCCCAATAAGTTGTACTAGACTCACTTGTACAACTGCCCAGACAATAGATTGGATAAATTACAAAATGGCAGACAAACAGCCAGGACTAGGTAAATGCTCGGTTGACCCGCCAAAATCAGCCGTCACAGTTCAATAAAGTATAGCCAACAGTAAAAAAACGGTAAAAGACAGCAGATATACAGAAAGCCAAAATAATCGCTACAACAATAAGCGATTCCACGTGCAAACGATGTAGCGACAGGAAGAGTAATCCACTATATCTACAAAGACAGTAGATATACAGAAAGTCAAAAAAGCACTACAAAATAAGCGATTCCATGTGCAAACGATATAGCTACAGGTACAGTAATCCACTATATCTACAAAATCAGCAGATATACAGAAAGCCAAATAATCGCTACAAAAATAAGCGATTCCGCGTGCAAACAATGTAGCGACAGGTAGAGTAATCCACTATATAAGAAACCCAGATTTAGAGGGACAAGTATTCCCTGTCCAAGTTCAAGATAAAGCACGGACAGCTGTTATGTATGCGAGTGTCGCACATGGACAGAGAGCTGGTGGCAAAGTTTGCTACTAGTAATTCTAGTCAAGTGTCAGCAATATTCTCTTTGCTATAACTGGGTTAGACAGAAACCAGCTATATTGCAACATAATCATATAAGCATCTTAAAAAACACATAGGTTACATGTTTGGTGCTCCAAGCTCACCTATAGAGTAATAAGCACACCTTCCCTTTTACAATGAGAGAGTTAGAACTCAAAGTCAGCAGTATATTTTACATAAGATACATATGCATAGCAGTTTAACCATTAGGTTCATAGGTTCATACTAGGCTATCTGCCCTAGGGCATTTATAAGCCTAGCCAGAATTTATTTTGCTATGCCCTTTTTCGAGGTTAGTATACTGTGCCTCTGTCTAACAGTGACACAGGAGTGATACCCGGGGTAAACCTACGATCTCCCATCCACTCATCAAGATTCCTCTTAAAGAGAGTCAATGAGGGACTCTGCCTAACCTGGACTGGGATTTTATTCCAGAGTGAAGGGAGCCTCTGGGTTATGAATCTGTCCCTCCAGCATATCCTATTTATTTCAGTGCTGAGGTTCAAGTCTCTTGAGCGCATAGCTCAATGGGATTTGGATTTTCTGAGGTGCAGCATGTCCATTAATTCCGGGTTGGACATGGCTTTATACGTCAGGCACAGATCGCCTCTGAACAGGCTGTATGCCACTGAGTAGAGCTGGAGTTTCTTTAACCGGGCAGCATATGGCATCTGTTTGAGCTCTTTGATCCTCTTGGTGAGGTACTTTTGGGGTCTTTCCAGTTGCTGCAGGTGTCTGGTAAGGTACATCCCAAAAGGGGATTGTACTCAATTATGGGCCTGATGAAGGATGAGTAAAGAGGCACGATGAACTCTCCTGATCTAGATGTGAATCCCTTCATGATTAGGTGGGCTATATAAAATGTTTTTCTAACCACTTTGGCCACGTGGTTGTCAAATGAGAGATCGCTATCAACTTGGGTCCCCAGGTCCCTAATTACTTCTTCTGTACTTAATGGATTACCACCTATGTGGTAAGTTGTGGGCACTTTGTTTTTGCCAAAGGGGATGACTATACACTTTTTGACATTTAGCTTGAGGCCATGGCTCTGGCACCAGTTGTCTGTTTCTATGAGGCCCTTTTGGAGGATGCTTGTGTCAGCTGGAGAGTCGATTATGGCGCCCAGTTTGCAGTCATCTGCAAACTTGGTCAGCCACAGTCCTTCCGTGTTGGCCTGTACCTCCGAGAAATATATACCGAACAAGAGAGGTCCCAGGACTGAGCCTTGTGGGACACCACTTGTAACTGGTTTGGAGTCTGACATGGCTCCAGCAATTCTAACCATGTGGGTTCTGTCCTTGAGCCAGTTTGCAATCCATCTAGTGACATAGGGGTTTATATTTAAGCTGGTGAGCTTATCTATAATGCCCGAGTGGGGTATTGTATCGAAGGCTTTTGCGAGGTCCAGGTAGGCTGTGTGGACCACCTTCCCTCGTCAATGGCCTTGGTGACTGTTTCAAAGAAATCAACCAGGTTTAAGAGGCAGGATCTGCCCTTAACAAAGCCGAACTGGGTAGGATCCAGTGTCTGTAGGTCCCCAATATCTTTATTTATGAGGTCCATGATGATCCTTTCCATAGCTTTGCAGACCAAGCTAGTCAGGCTTATGGGGCGATAGTTTCCAGGATCCGTTGAGGCACCACCTTTATGGAGAGGGATCACTGTTGCTGTACGCCACTCTTTGGGCACATATCCTGTAGTAAGGCTGAGATTGAACAGTAGTTTTATGTTTGGGTTTAGCTCTTCTTGGAGTTCATGTAGGACGCAGCCCGGGATACCGTCTGGTCCCATTGATGCTGTGTTTTTTGCTTTGGAGAGGGTGACTCTTACCTGAGCATCTGAGATGTCAGGGGGGCAGCACTCTGCTGGGATAGATATTTGCCCTTTTGGTGGGGAGGGGGGGAGAAGTTTGCGCTGAACCTGTCAGCTAGGATGTTGGCAATGTCTGTGGGTTCAGTGTATTTTTTGTCATTTTGGACTAATTCTGAGCATATCTGGGAATTACCACCCAGGTTCCTAACATAACTAAAGAAAGCCTTGTGATTATCCTTAGTGTCCTGTGCAATTTTTCTCTCGAAGCTGGCCTTAGACAATTTTATGAGTGCCCGTAGTTTTTGCTAATACTGATCAGTGATGCCTTCCCTTTTGGGATTTTGCTCTATCATTTAGTAACTTCCTCCTTCTATTGTATAGTTTGTTTATGGCTGGGGTCCACCAGACAGGACGTCTGCCTTTGGAGGATTGGGTCTTGGTTTTATTTGGGATCGCATGATCCATGCATTCCTGAAGGTGTTCATAGAATGTGTTTATAAAGGATTCTGCGGTCTGGGCATATTTTCCACAGGCCGGGGCTTTGAAGGATTCCACCTCGGTTTTGAGGAGTGTGAAATTTGCTTTAGAGAAGTTTTTCACTGTGGTTTTCTGGGAAGGGGTGGGGTCGGGATGTGAATATCCAGTGAGATTAGTTTATGGTCTGATCTTACCAGTGAGGGATACACTTCTGGTCTGGAGCATAGAGTCCCCATGTTGGTGATGATCAGGTCCAGTATGTTTTCCCCTCTTGTGGGAGTGGTAACAAGTTGTTCCATAGCATTTGAGTTTATAAATTCTAGGAACCTTTGGGCTAGGGTGTTGGAGCTAGAGTAATGCTCCCAGTCTATGTTTGGGTAGTTGAAGTCGCCCAATATAATGGTGTTTGGAGAGACCTTCATATTTTCCAGTGTTCTCAGGAAGGCCGAGTGGGGTTCCTGGTTTGGGAGGGTGGTCTGTAGCAGGCTATAAACTGGAAGGCAGTTTTACCCACTGTTAGTTGCACATGGATAGTCTCTGATGCTTCGTGCTTTGCCACCAACCTGGAGGTGTGGGGATCTTTGATGAATATCGATACTCCCCCTCCTTTTGTGGTTCGGTCCAAGTTTTGGGGCCGAAAAGCATGGTATGAGGTATAACCTGGTAGTGCTGGGGTGCTCTCGGGAGCCCTGAACCAGGTTTCTGTTACTGCACAGATATCGATGTTCTCCATGCTAAGGAGAGTTTCGAGTGCGTGCATCTTGAGGTTTAGACTTCTGGCGTTGAGTAGCATTACTCTTAGTTTCTTATCCCTTGTGATACCTATGGAGGTGGGTTTGTCTTTTGAGCCTTGCCTAAAAAAGGCACTATGGGGGTAGCAAGAGCCTTTGCCAATATCCAAAAGCCCAGGGGTGACAGGTGCAAGCCGTCCCTAGCGAAGCATCGTGGCTTGTCGAGCATATCATCCCAAGCTGACAGGCATTGAATCCCCTTTGAATGACACCAGTACTTAAGCCAATTGTTGAAATTGATCATCTTGTCTTCATATTGTGGCATCATTCTTGGTGAGGGTAAGATGCTACTCAAGGTCAGGGTCATACCGGCCTGGGCTACATGCTCAGAGAGCTCCTTTATGTCTCTTTTCATGTAGTCCAGGGAGGTACATCTCAGGTCATTCACACCAGCATGGACAATGACTGAGTCATATTTGTACTTGCCTTGGAGTGACCTGAGTGCTTGTGTTATGTGGCGGATCCTAGCGCCCGACAGGCTGCTCACCGTGACCCTCTCCTTGTTCAGCCTGGTGAGCGGGACGTCAGTGTGCCTGACGATAGAGTCACCTATTACAAGTGTATCAGGTGTGTTGTTTAGTCTTAAGGGCTGTGACTGTTCGGCACACTGACTTTGTGAGATATGTGTTGCACGTGTTTTTTTTTAGGGTAGCGGTTGCTTGGGTGTCTGCTTTGGAGGTCTCTGCTGCTTAGGCAGATCTTTATTTAGAGCCTCCGAGTATGTTTTTGTGTGATTATGTGTTTGGTTTGCTGTCGTGGTAGGTCTATGTGAGAATGGAATTGTAGTGAGTGTGGTTTCCTTCTCCTCCTGACTGGTTATGCCAGCACTGAGTTGAGAGAGCTTAGCCTCCAGTTTGGCTATATGGTTGCATCTCTCACATGTGTTGGAATTTGTTGGGAGGAGGAGAGGGTTGTCTGTGTACATGAGGCAGTTGTAACATTGCCTCAAGATTCCCAGATTCACCAGCTGGACCGGAGAGGAGATTGACAACTGACCTTTGGACATGCTAGAATAATATTGGGAATTCCTTAATAATTGAAAACAAGGGCCAGTGGGGAGTGAGGGTGTAGTGCTTTTAATTTTTAGTGCTGACTTATATAATTGCTTTAGTGAGCAAGTGCCAGGTAACTTAAGTGCAATGTGTTACAGGTAACTTAAATGCAAAAATGACAAACAGTAACTTTCTTTCAAGTGAAACAAGGAAATAAGTACAGTAAGCAATGCAGATATCACTAGTGATCCACAGAAGCATTGAGAAGCCTCGTATTAGGTGGAATTAGCGTTCCAGGGAAATAACAAGCAAACAAACAACAAGCATATAAACAAAGCTAGATTCAGCAGGCCTGGATCTAGTCTATGCTACAGCAAACAAGGTGTACCAATTTCAGTAAGATACAGTTCAAATATTCAGGCACTATAAACCTTTAACCAGAAATTCCCAGCTCAGAAGGGCTCTTCTCCCACAAGAGTGCAGACCACGAACCTTCTTAATGTAAAATAACTGGCCTGAAGCCCAAGTGCTTAAACCAGAACTAATACACTTTAAGAATAACAGACACTGGGCTCTCAATCAGCAATTCCCAACTTAGAAGGATGAAAGCTACCTGCCCCGCCACCACAGTGCATGCCACAAACCTTCCTAATGTAAAACAACTAGTCTGAAGCCCAAGTGCTTAATCCAAAAGACTTAGAATGATAGCTACACTTTAATCAAGTTACTACCAAGCAGTAATAAATACAATTGAATACTTTAGAGAATGCCTGGATTAGTGCTCAAGTTACACAAACAAAGCTAGATCCAGCAGGCCCGAATCCAATCTATGCCACAGCAAACAAGGCGCACCAACTTCAGTAAGAAGCAGTTCAGATATGCATGCACTATAAGCCTTTAACCAGAAATTCCCAGCTCAGAAGGGCAGAGTCCAGCCTCTCTTCCCACAAGAGTGCAGACCATGAACCCTCTTAATGTAAAATAACTGGCCTGAAAGCCCAAGTGCTTAAACCAGAATTAATACACTTTTAGAATAACAGACACTGAGCCCTCAATCAGCAGTTCCCAACCTAGAAGGATGTAAGCTACCTGTTCTGCCACTACAGTGCAGACCACAAACCCTCTCAGTGCAAAACAACTGGTCCGAAGCCCAAGTGTTTAAACCAAAAGGCTTAGAATGAGTTACACCAAGCAGTAATAAATACAACTCAGTACTTTTAAGATGATGCAAAAGTAAAATAAAGTAGGTAGAAACACAAGTACAGTAAAAGCAGATGAAATTTTTTTTTTTTTTCTGAACAAGTGCTGAGATCAAAGAAACAGATTTGAGTGCTGAAACTAGAAAACTGGCTAGTTATAAGAAAAAAAAACTAAGCTAGACAGTTTCCCTCCAACACAGAAGGGCTTGGGGCTCAGAAGCCTACAAATAGTCTATACCACTTAACAGGAAAGGCAGGAAACAAGCTTAAATTTTTTTTCCTGTTTCCCAGATGCTCTCTTTGTACACAGTAGGAGTGCCTGAAATCAGAATATGATCTCACTGCACTCAGTTGAGTGAGCAAATGAGATGGGCCCAGAAGGAGTATCCAAACACAAATTTACAAGAGGGGCGGGCAGTTTCAAGGCCACTAAGATTAACACCAAAACAAAAACAGGGAGGGTGGGTGGGACTAACTGAAGAGCAGAGTCAAAACTTCCAGTTCAGTTAATATTCCTGCAACACAGTTAAAATCAATTTAAATACTGTATTTTTGAAAAAAAAAAGTGCAGATAAAGGTACTTAAATTCTCTTATCGTCCAGTTGAATACAGCAAGTTCTTAGCCGGCCAAAGCTGAGGTTTTTAAGCAGAAAATATTTCACACTGTACCACTTAAATAGGCAAGGACAGGAAATCAAAGAATGTGGCTACCCCCACACCTGTAATTACTAGCAAATAACAACATTCAGCAAACACTGACTAACTTCCAGTTCAGTTAATATTCCTGCAACACAGTTAAAATCAATTTAAATACTTTATTTTTTCGAAAAATAAGTGCAGATAAAGGTTCTTAAATTCTCTTATACGTCCAGTTGAATACAGCAAGTTCTTAGCCGGCCAAAGCTGAGGTTTTTAAGGACACACAAAAAGGTCAACAGTCTGTGTTTAAACATACCAGAAAGAGTGAGCCTGAGCAGCCTGACCACAGGACTGGGGAGATGTTGAATGCTGTTGGCATTCTTTAAAAATGGCGCCAGAATAAAGTGACGCCTAGAAATAAGCTATGGGGGAAGGTACATAATAGGGGAGGGGATATATAGGAGGGTAGTGATAGGCTATGCGGGGACTGAGAGTAAGAGGGGAGAAAGAGAAACACAGTAGGTGGTAAGCAAGTCAAGATAGAGGATCAGAAAAAAAAAAGTATCAGCAACAGGAATCAATAAAGAAGGTAGGTGGGTAGGTATTGAATGCTATATGGGAACACAGAAATGAGGTTAACAAGGTTAAAAAAAAGAGAGTTTGAGATATAGCAAGGAGGGAGTGGAAAAAAAAGTGGGTAGGGAGTATGTATTTTTTAAAAAAAAAAATGGAAAGTATAGCCAGGGTTGGGTGAAGAAGCCACTAAAGAACTATTTTCTTTCTAGGTATGTAGTGATAGGGTGCTGCCACCTAGTGGTAGAAAGTGGTAATAATGATATAAAGGCCTTAGGTGGAACTAAGTGGTTTAAAGGGTATAGTGATAGGAGGGGGGGGGGGCTGTAGCGAATGGTCCATGGTAGGCTGCTTTAAGGAACGCACACTCAGTAGGGCATACAAGCACAAAAAATGGGTAATAATAGTAGCTAAACAATGAGTACAGAAGTAATTTCTTTGGCTACATACATTCATACACAGTGTGATATAGGGTGTCCTTGCAGTATGTTGCTTAGTAGTAGGCCAGGGCTAGCAGGCAAAAATTCAGGGAGTTCTTCTGGGTTAAAACAATTGATCTTCCTTTTGAATATATAGGCAGGGAGGGAGTACCCAGGGTAGAATAATTCATACACAGTGTGATATAGGGAGTCCTTGCAGTATGTTACTTAGTAGTAGGCCAGGACTAGCAGGCAAAAATTCAGGGAGTTCTTCTGGGTTAAAACAGTTGATCTTCCTTTTGAATATATAGGCAGGGAGGGAGTACCCAGGGTAGAATAATTCATACACAGTGTGATATAGGGAGTCCTTGCAGTATGTTGCTTAGTAGTGGGCCAGGGCTAGCAGGCAAAAATTCAGGGAGTTCTTCTGGGTTAAAACAGTTGATCTTCCTTTTGAATATATAGGCAGGGAGGTAGTACCCAACGCAGAATACAGAAAGGGTGAGCCTGAGCAGCCTGACCACAGGACCGGGGAGATTTTGAATGCTGTTGGCGTTCTTTGAAAATGCTCTGAACAGCCAGAATTTTGTCTTATAGTAGAAAGGCCATACTTTTTTCTGTGTCCATGATACATTGCAGGGAGATAATTCTTTGTGAAAGTGTAAGACAGAACATTTGTAGGTTCAACTTGAAGTTGGAAGCAATCAGTGTGTCATGATAAGCCTCCTTCAGATATAAAATCACCATGAAACAGTGGTCTGGAAGGAGTAGGATCATATGCAAGATAAGCATTTTGAATTTGGGTATTTTCAGAAAGGTAGTTAGGTATGACAAATCTAACACTGGTCTCCATGATAGCTCCTTTTTGTACATCAGAAAGATTGTGGTGTATAATCTTTTCCATTTTGTGATGAAGGAACTGCAGGAACTGGGTCTATAACTCCTGATTGTAACTTGTGAAGGAGTATCAGAGATAGCAGATGTGTCTGGTCTGATGGGAGTTAGGGAGGGGATTTCCCTGAAGAAAGGAGGACTTTCTGACTACTACCAGGAGTATCTTCACTGAATTATTCTTAGCAACACCTACCTTAGACTATTTGTGGCTAGGCTGCTGGGTTGAAATAAAGTCTGGGTGAAGGAGGGACAGGAGTCTTGGCATAGTCATTATTTAGCAAAGCAATGATCTTTTATTTGGTAAATAAGCCCTTTTACTGGGTTTGGAAGCATTATCCTCCTGCCATTTCCTCTTGGCACCCTGAGACTTGTTACATTGTGATTTTTGTTTGTTTTGCCTTTTGAAGTTGGACACCTAGTTAGGGGGCAAGTTTCTAACATAAATATTAATATGCAACATAATATCTTATATGAAATAATAATAATATTAATAGTAGCAGCAATATGAAACAGGCTAGATACCCCAAGCATCGACTTGCCCCTATCATCCCACTGTTTACGAATCTAGGTAGCATCAGGACCAAATATGATTAAGAATTTAAAGGAGCATTCAAAATCTCATTTTTCAAATCCTCAGAGCAATTCTGGTTATGTAACCAAGCATACCTTGTCAATACAACAGAAACATCTGAATTTCTAGAAATAGTGTTCACACATTCCAAGACACTCCTCAAAGCATGTTTTGAAACCAGAGTCAGATTAGAAACAATCTCATTCATATAACATTCCTGTTCAGCAGGCACAGATACAGAAAAGTCATCTAAACTGTAAATACATTGCAACATAAATTTCTACAAGAAGCCCTGATAATTTAAAATTCTAAAGACTGAATTACTAGACAGAGACAATTTTTTTCCCAGAGATTTTAACCAATTGCCAATTTTATCTGGCAGCGTAAGGTTAGGAGAAGTCAAAGTTGTCTTGTTAGAGTTGGCAGCTGGAGAAACATCAACTGAGTCAACAGGCAAAAGAGCAAAGAGAGCTGTAAGATCACAGTACACCTTGGATTTCCGCATAGCCTTTTTAGGAACTCATTCACCAGCCAAAAAGGTTTTACATGTAGTTTTCTAGACATCTTCTTAGGCCACTAATGGAGGAGGAAGAGCCAAAACATTTGGAATCTCATCCTCAATATAACCTTAAAATCTGCCAGTCTGGCATAGCTCTAGATTGCTTCCAGTCGAATACATCTCTAAAAATAGCTAGCAGCTGTGGAAAGGTGAACACTTGCTTGGGTTTTTTGACCTGTTCACCTTCTGAAGAATCAGACTAGACAGACCCAGAGTGCTCAGTACTGACTGTATCAGAGTCACCATCAAAATCTGCTGTGCTAGACTGATCTCTAGAGAAAATAACCCAGCAGTTATTCTGAACAGGAGGTAAGTCCCCAAGATTATTAGCTGACTGTAAAACACTGTTGAGATTTATGTCTTTCAAGGGGTATTTTACCCTGGACCCCTCCTGCAGCTAAAGGGTTTGGCTCCAATACCTGAACCAAGTATTGCAATAGCCCTGGTGGATGTGTCAGACCCCTGTACCACTGAGAGCTGTGGAATCACACCATTTGGTTGAAGGGAAAAGTGTAAGTGGTCTGCGAGCTGGCTCAAGGCAACTTTTTAGGTGTAACTGGATTTGATGGGGAGCAACCGTATCAGGATCATCAAGTCAAAGGTAAAACATCAACCAGAATAATACACTGACACTATTAAGGGCTGACTAAGGGCAGTAGAGACAGAAAAAAAATAAACTATGTCCCTCACAACAAATATGGTGAAACTGCATTAAATATAACCAAAATAATTTAAATTTTGCTAAGTTTTGTTATAAAATCTACTCATTGTAGCAAACAACAGCATACACAGTCACCATACAAAAAAAAAAAAAAAAATCACTTGTCAGAATAATAACAAAAAATTAAATATATGTCCTTAAATCAAATCAAAACAATAATTGATTTAGAGATTCCCTTGTCGGAAATGAAAAAATCTCCATGGAAAATGCAAATAACTTAATTTGCATTAAAATCATGATTTAACAATAAAAATGGGTATAGCAGTATTAAATCAGACATAAACATCATACAAATACAAAAAGTGAAAAAAAATGCATAGTTTTCATGTCAGAACTTCAAAATGAAGCAGATAAATATCAGAAACAACAGGCCTAATGTTAATCTGACACCACAGAACTTTGATTCCCAATACAAGTTGTAGAACATTTAGAAGCAGTATTGAGCATACAAACAACACAACAGTAAGCAAGAATTCTGAAAGGAATTAACAGCAGTAGTAAACAGCAAGAATTTTAAAATAAAAAGTTAACACACACACGTGTGTGTGTGTATATATATATATATATATATATATATATATATATATATATATATATATGTGTGTGTATCTATCTACTTATCTATATATCTATATGGATCTATGTCAGATTATCGAAGTTCCTAAATATCACAATTCATATGGCCGAGACCATCTGATTAAAGTTTCAGAACCTTGAACATTAAAAAAGTAAAAAAAAAAAAAAAAAAAAAAAAATCGTACCAACTCCAAGATTGCACAACATTGTGGAAAAGGTTAAATTTCCCATTCTGTGCTGTACCTCGATCTTCATTCAAAACATTCAAAGTTTCAGACTTCGATCATATGGTCCCAACCATATGACTTTTCAAGTTTTGAGACTTCAATAATCTGATAGCGAGCCAAATATATAAACATATATATATATATATATATATATATATATATATATATATATATATATATATATATATATATATATATATATATATATATATACACACACACACACATACTCACACACACACACACACACATATATATATATATATTTTTTTTTTTTCACTTCATAATCGCGAAATACTGAAATATTGAATTTCAGTATCTCGAGACCATGAAGCTGAAAATCCATATCACCGAAACCACAAAACCGTGAAAACACAGAGGACACACTACACAACACATGCAAACACAATTACCTATACCTCCCGACACTCTAAAAAAAGCAACACAACACACACGCACACAACTAAACAAACACACACACCTACCCTACTATATGCAGGGGGCAAGCCCTCCTGCACCCCCATGTGGGGGGGCTTCACTCCCCACACTCCCTCTACTAATATATACTAACTCGGTGGTCGCACTACACTCCATAACACAGACAACCCAGCACCACACATTCCACACTCCCCTGCACAAACACACATCACATACACAGAAACACCACCACCCCCAACACTAACACACTCACATTCTTACCTACCTATCCTAACCCACACGTAAAACTTCCCAACACACTCAAAAACACACAAACCCTCCCCCAAACCCTATCCGTATCGTGGGTTCAACATTTCAGATTCAACATTTCCGTGTTCGTGATTTCCGTCCATTCGACTTTATAGGCTCGAGATTCTGAAATTCGATATTTCAGGATTTCAAGCTTATAAAGTGTTTATATATATATATATATATATATGGTTCCACTTTATATTCTCGAAATACTGAAATCTCGAATTTCAGTATCTCAAGACCATAAAATCTAATGCTTGAAATCCCGAAACCTCAAAACCGCGAAACATAAAATCGCGAACATAAACACACCATACACCACACAGCACATACACCATCCTACCCACACTACATCAAATAAACAAAACATACACAAACACCAAAACACAAATCAACAAACCTACACTACATATAAGCAGGGGGACAAGTCCCCTTGCACCCCCTTGTGGGGGGTACAGCCCCCCAGGCGCCCTTACTTATATATACTAACTCCAAGATCGCACAAACAGAAAAAGACAGTAAACTCACACCCAGACATTCTACAGTCCCTGGCGCGCGCGCACACAGACACACACACACACACACATATACAAACACCACCACATCCAACACTTAAACACTCATACCTTTACCTGCCTACCCTAACCCACACGTACAACTTACAAACACACTCACATACACTCAAACACCTACCCAACACCTTTACAAAACACTCAGTTACCTTAAATTCTTCCTAAATCCACACACTACACCAGACACCATCCACACAATACACTACACGTCATGTAAAATAAAGCCATAACTACGAATTTGACTTAGTCGGATTCGCAATTATGAACTTTCGTTATTTTGAAGATTCGACTTTATGGTCTCAAGATACTGAAATTTGACCTTTCAGTATTTTGAGATTATAAAGTGAACACACACACACACACACGCACACATTAAATAAAGCAAAAATCTAAATTATATAGCATTGTCAGTGGTTCGACAGGATACCTGTCAACCTGGAAACATCAAAAATCTGGACAAAGGCCCATGAAAAATAGGTACAAATCGGTACGCTTATTAGCATAAAATTTGCATGCATACATATGTAACCCTGCCCACTCCAATGGAATTGTGGAATACCAACTTTTAAATGCAAACTGAAGAACAGGCAACCAAAATATGGCCCCAGACTCCCCCTGCAGCCATTACAATGTCCCATTACCTCGCTATTTTGCCCCATTTACCATAAATACTAATGTGCATACTGCTTTACTTCGATAATGATTATTTGGATTTTATTTTACATTTTATAGCACAAACACTAACAGACATCTGCTAAACAAAGCAATACAGTCTCACAATGAAAATAGACTTAGCATTAAAACGTCTCTGCCCTTTAAACTCACATTCATTGAAACAGCATTGAAACCCACATCCAAAGAAAATGCATCTGGCCAGTTGCGGATAAAGATTACTTTGGGCTGTTTTCAAATCATAGGCCCCTTGCACACAAAACAAGAAACATACATGTGTTCTTTGATACACCTTCCTGACTTTATTAAATATACTCCTTGTATAATACAACACACTTATTAGAGCACATTTTAAATTTATTGTTTGAACATTTTTCCAGTAAGAAATGAAACAAAATGCATGAACCAATAATGACAAAACTGCCCAATTCAGAACATTCCATCATAAAAGTCTACTCAAACTTCTACAATCCACCAGTATCAGTAAATATGCACAATCTCTGCAGAAATAAAAATCATCTAAATTCCATGTTAAAGAGATCTGTGACTAGGTTGCTGCTAGCAAACAACTTTATATTTCATTGCTTCATCTACAAGTAAAGTGCCTGTTGCCCTTGAAGAATAAATTGTCTATGTTACATTAAAATGATAAGCTAGTAATATTTCAATAGGGAATGGATGGCAAACTGATAACAGGTTCATAATTAATAGGTATCTCTGCCAAAGGAGATCATTCTCAGGACTCCAGCATCCACCCCCTTTAAAATTATAACACAGTACAGTGTCAACAATCCATCTACAGACTGTGGGAGTAGAACTCACAGCCTTCTTCAGCAAAAGCAATTATACTACCTGTTGTGCTACTAACAATGCAAGTAGACTTTGCATAAGCAGCACTAAACTTCTCTTTCCCTGAAGAACTGTGCAGCACAATAAATCAGGAAAAAGCCAAAATGTATTGCAGGGACAAAGACCCAAAACTGGGGACACATTTTAAACATTGCTTGTATAATCTTAGAACGTTGCTAGAATAAAATGTTGTGTTATAATGTGTTTCCTAAAATATAGGAAGACAAACTTAAATGGCTATCATTATTTAGTAAATTCAGTTCTCACTGATTTGCTAGAATAAAATAAAATGTATGGTTTTTAACATTTGTTTACTAAGAAAGTCCAACTTGGAAAGAAGCCAATTTTCAGCAGAGGCCTGGGGAGAAATGCTTCAGATGCATATCTTTGTATTGTGGGAGGAAACCAGAGCACCCAGAGGAAACCCACAGAAACACAGAGAGGATATGCAGACTCCACACAGAAGGCACTTCAGCCAAGAATCGAACAAGAGAATCTCCTGTTGTGAGGAAACAACATTACTAGTGAACCATCCAAATTTTAAGAAGAACAGACCAAAAGTATGAGTCAAACACATTTCAGACATTCTTTGAAAATTTGTGCACTTGAGAGCTATAACTCCTTCAATCAGAAGTGGTGGTATCGGTAGAGAATTCAGGCTCTTGCTTCTTGTAACTAAGGTACAGGGTTTGAGCCTGAGTAACCCTAACCACCAGGTATATGTATCTGGGGCATTACACACACACACACACACACACACACACACACACACACACACACACACACACACGTCATCCTTCAGATGAGACATTAAACCAAGGCCCTATCCTCCTGAATTTGTGGTAGCTTAGCTGGACATAAAAGAGCCCATGGCAGCTATCAAAAAGAAGAGGAAGTTCCCCAATGCCTTGGCCAAATTTCCCCTAGTATTATGTATAGCACTTCATGTCTCCCCTGAAAAGAGGCTATCAGCCTAGTGGAAACTGCCCAGTCAACAAAGGAAAAATAAATAAATACATAAATAAATATAATAATAATTAGAATGAGGAAGTGAAGTTCCCAACAAGATTTTTATCTGAATCTAGAAGCTGTAATCCACCAATGCAGACTGCTGAGGAGATTCAATTGTGTGAGTCATACAGATGGCAGGAAAATACTGAGTAACTGACTTTCTATCACAGAGGTTGAGCTTCCCCTGATGGCAGGAGCCTGACCAACCCTTTTCCACAGAGAGTCAGAGGAGGGGATTCTGAGCTCTGGAAAGTTGCAGGTCTGTGTGCAGACACATCTCTGAGGCAGTATGAATGGTTAACATTTCATTCTCTCTTACTGTTAGGTTCTGGAAAATACATAGAAAATTAATTAAGGGAAAACCACAGATGCCTGGGCCAAAAGGTAATCACCACCATTATCTATGGGGGAGTTCATCTGGAATTTTAGAAGAATACTAGGTATCACTGGAAAAGTATAAAAGAACATTCCTGTCTATGGGAATGAGAAAGCATCTGCATTCCTGGCTTCTTGCACAGAAGCCTATATCAGAATTTCCTTAAATGTCTGTTTTGAAAGGAGACAAACAAAACTGTTTGAGGTGTTCACCGCTGGATCCATTTCTGGAAGACCCCTAGGAGTGGATCCCATTAGTAAGCATCTGTCCTAGTCTTGATTAGGTTGTCTGCTATTAAGGCTTACTCTGACTGAATGCGTGATGCATGAAGATTAAAATTAACTGAGATGCTACCTATCAGGCAATCAGGACAATTCTGCAAAAATGATAAGATGTGCTAACTTGCAGAGATCCAGGGGATAAGAAATTATTTAAGATCTAATGAGAATTGATACATACCAACATTTCTTTGAAACTTGTGTGCTTTTTTCTGTCTATCTTGTTCCACAGACCTTGCATTTTCAACCCTTTTAACAAGGTCCCTCAAACAAAGTCTGAAGCATTGATTCTGACAGTGTCTGCCTGGAAAAGATCAGGAAGTTTTGTATGTACAGCCCTACTGTATCCCAAGGAAGACTCTCTTCCTAGGGATATATTTAAAGACTTTCCTCCAAAAAAGCTAATATGTGTGAATAAAGGAAGGAAATATAATGTCAGAAAGTTCACCTGAACTTCCACAGTTAAAAAGAGCTCCTTAGTACATATCAAAGAATTCTAACATTTGGAAAAAAAAGTTTTCAAGTAAGACCATTATCTACCAATTAATATAATTATAAACATTAAACTGTAATTAAACAATTAAAAATTGTGTGTTGAACTAAAACCTTAAGGAATTCATAATTTTAAAGCTTTGTTTTTCAGTACTGGTAAAAGAGAAACATAATCGTTAAGACCTGGAGCCATGGTAGCATTAAGTCTAAATATCCAGTACAACTCTCTTAAATCCAATTTTAATTCCCAACACCCACCCCTGGGACTGGAGGGTACAACTTCCAAGATACCAAACTTGAAATTATTGAAACCTTGACATGAAAGTGTGTGTTTATACATGGCATTGTTGATGTTGCATCTAGAAATAGCATACAAATGTTCATAAATTTTAAGTTTGAATGCTCCTTCTGTTTTACCCATGTAATAACAATTACAGAATTGACAAACACTTATATATACAAGATCTTTAGTATTACAATTCCCTTTCTTTAGTTTTACTGGCCTAGTTCTACCTCCCAAGACCATTATCTGACAATGGAAAGATGTGAATGCCTTGCAGTCTCAACTAAGCAATTGCTGGGGCCAGACACTTTGTAAATACCTTTGGAGCACAAGATTGTCTAAAGGGTAAGACGGACACATACAATCAAACAAAAGCATTCAATTTAGAATAAGATGATAATCATCTTTTAAATCTAATATAACCATGAAACTGTGGATGATAATCCAGATAACAAGATAAGGTCTTGGACTGTTCTCCATGCTCCTTCTGTTTTTGGCACAATAAGATTCTTGAATAAAAACATTTGTCTCTCAGATCTGGAAGATGAAGTACTATGACCTGATGAGACAACATTAGCTCCAGAAGTGGAACAAAGAAGGAAGCTTGGTTTACAGGATGATGAGGGATCTTGAGAAAAGAGGACAGGACTCCAACTGCTATCTGTATTCCTGAAGAAATATTTTAAGAACCCATCTCGCTAACAAACATACCACTGGGAAAGATGAAGGCCTAGACTGAAGCATGGATTTAAGGCATCGAAAGGGAATTTCTTTTAACTTTCAAAACCTCCTTCAGTTAAATGTCCCTATCCAACCTTATTATACCCCTCTACTCATTTCCCCTTCCACTGCAAGCTTTCCTCATCTTTCCTTCTCATACATTGCAGATGATGCCTGTTTGACCTATATATTTGACTGTAAAATCATGAATGGTTTCCTTAATTCCATCTTTCCCTATATGCCTCCAAATTTCTACATTTTAAACACATATGTTTGTTCCTGCCTTTTAAAGTGACCATAAGTCTCTCAATTCTCTTTTCTTTCATGTTATTTGCTAAATACCCATCTAGCTCCTTTAACCCGCCAGACGTCTTGTCTACCCATTGTTCCCTTTGTCACTACTGTGATGTCAATTTCCCCAATATGAGTCTTTAATTCATCCACATTATTTTTTTGTTCCTCCTCTTCTCCCATTTCCTTGCCTCTCTCTCTCTTTGGACATGTACTAACATTCTCTCAATTCCTTTAAATTCTTCTTGCTATGACCTTCTCCAAAAACATTCTTTCCTCATAAAACTTTCCTTTAAAGCACTCCTAATTGCATTCCATTAAACACTTGCACCCTCTCAATCAGTTCTTGCAATTAAAATAAGCATTTTTTCAATGTGTTCAAGACTGCATCAGTGTAGCTGTAGCCTGAGCTATTAGGGTTATATCCTGTCAAGGATTCGACCAATTGTCCACTTTTCAAAACTTGTGGGTGCCTTCCATGTGCCCTAACTGCCAGGAGCTTGAGCACAGCTCCATATAAAAGGCAGTTCCTACTCCCAAAAACTTCACAGAATTCTTTCTGTGGATGTATACTACATCTGCAGACTTCATGGAGCTGAGAGTTGGCTAGCATTCCCTCAAGCTTAGGTAGATATTACCTTTGGGGGGAAAAAAACTTTCACAGTATTATTTTTCTGAAGAAAAATTATGTTTCTCTGTGAAAACGTATTTATCTTTATCTAGCAAATATTATATGTTATACAGATTTAATATGTACTGGAATGTTTTTTAAAGGAGGAGAATGCTTGTGTGAAAAAATGTGTACGAATGTTTTTGACTTTTTTTTTTTTTTATACATTACTATGTAGAATAATTGTGTTTGGGGCAGGATATTGTGGTTTTGGGAACTGTCTTTAAAAATGTTTACCTCAAAACTTAAACTTGACTTGGATTGTCAGTCGGTTTACTGATTTGTGCAGTTTCTAAAACCTGCCTTGCTGATACTCTTTTCAGCTGAACCATGGATTAGATATCGTTTTTCTTGGATTTTCCTTATTTTATCTGCAAGAATTATCTTTGTAGACTTGGGTCCAGTGGCTCTATCACTGCCTCAGTCACTGATGGGTGAGTCTGCTGTGGCTAAACTGGGTTCCACTTACCACACATTGTTATCTCTTGTTCCATCTGATGTAGTAACTACAGCCACTAAAGACAGAGCGTTAGTCACATTCTCTGCATCCATTCGTTAGCCCTTACCGGGCAAGGAAGAACCATTTGTATTGGTCTCAGGACAAGTAGCAGATAAAGGTTTGCCACTAAGCTGAGCTATGTGCTCGTTTCTCATGGTAATAGCTCTGTCATGTGTCAGTATTTTTTAGGGATTTTCCCAGGAAAACAAAACTGGTGAGGTCTAATTTTAATAAGCTTGTAGGTGCCCCTCCTGTTTTATCAGATCTAGAGTATGTTTTCCCAATAGCTTATTGTATGCCTGACAGTCAACCACATGCCCCTAAAAAGTATGGTAGATTATACATAGTACTTCAGACACTTGAATAACCGTTTTATTATCCCACACCTGACCCTGCATTTCTTTCCTTATCAAAGTCATCTACTGTTGATTATTATAGATTTGGAACTATTTTTTTTTCTTCAGCTGTTTTACCCTTAAAATGGAATTGCCAAGCTTATATGTTTAAAATAACAATTCTTTACTGGCTTCTTTTGAGAAGCTAAGAAAGTTAACTGTTAACCTTCCATCTTTGGAAGTTAAAATTTCAGTGAATACCTTATTGTGTCCGTCTCTCACTTAACCAAACACTGTTTAAAATGCTCTTATGATTCTGCTAATGCTGTATCCAGAGCTATTACTTCTGTTTTAGTTATGAAAAATATTGCTTGGTTACATTTTCAAACCTTTCATTAAGATATTAATGTTGTTCTGTCTGGCCCTCCTGCTGTATAGATCCTAAATATTTGTTGTTAGAGGGATACTGATTTAAGGGTTTTTTCACATATCTTTCAATCCTCTTTATCCTAAAATTAAAAAAAATGTTCTTTCCTTTTCAGGACCTTTTTTCAAGAATATATATAGCATCCCTAGCAAGAATCAAACAGTTTTTATATAAATATAAGCAAACCCATAGAGTCTCTAAGAAGAAAGGGGGTGGGAGCTCCCAGTTCCAGTAAGAGTCCAAAATGTCTGAATGATTACGTGCCCCTTCTTACCCCACCCTGACAATCCCTTTAATCCATACTTCAGTCTAGGCCTTCATCTTTCCCAGTAGTGTCATGTTTGTTAGAGAGATGGATACTGAAAATATTCCTACTGGAATACGGTGGCAGTTGGAGTCCTTTCCTCTTTTATGGGGATCCCTTCTTATCCCATAAACCAAACTTTCTTCTTTGCTCCACTTTTGGAGCTAATTTTATCTCAGCAGGTCATAGTACTTGTGCTTCCATATCTGAGAGATAAAGGTTTTTATTCAAGAATCTTCTCATGCCAAAGAAAGAAGCATGGAGAACAGTCCTAACTTATCTTGTTACCTCTGTTACCATCCACAATTTTATGGTAATATTAGATTTAAATCATGATTATAACCTCATTCTAAATTGCATGCTTTTGTTTGATTGTATGTGTCTGTCTTACCCTTTAGGCAATCCGCTGCACTAAGGTTATTTACAAAGTAAACTTGTAAAGCAGCATCAAAAAGGTGGTGGAGAGTTTTTGAAAAGTGGTGCTGAGTATATGCATTTGTTTTAAGAGTGCTTAAAGATCTGGTCTATGTGAAAACTAAGACTGAAATATCAAATAAACTGTCATATCACAGAATCACTTCAAAGTTGTTTGAAGAAACCCCAAAAGCATATTCAATTCAACAATTTCTTTTCAATGACTGTTTCACAAAATATTTTCAAATAATGATGCAATGGAATTTATCTAATACTTAACAATTAATTGTAAATGTGAAAGTCAAATTCATCTAGGCATTACTTCTAATGTGAAAATACAGTCAAGTGACTACTTGTTTTGACTAGTAAGTAAAACTGAAGATGACACTGTCCAAATCTGGTGTGATTGAAGACTTGTACCAGTCCTATGTCTATACAATTTTCAGCATAATTTCTGCATTACAAGAAGCCTAGCTAAAATCTGTTATGCTGTGCAGGTGAGAAAGCATAGCAGTAAGGATTTATGGCTCACTTAACTCTCCCCAGTAAGATTATCATTTTGAGGACATGAAAATGGACAAAACAGATACCTAGTTATAGTAAGAACATAACTTTTAAATCTGATGTCCTTTCCATTCTTCCTCAGTGTGTCGGACAGAGTCCCCAGCTATGGTGAACTTGGGTGGCCTTTATGGAAGGATATTCCAGAGAACCACAGAACCAAAGGTGGCTCTGTTTCTAGAAATAATATCCAATTTGTAATGAGCAAAAATAGTATGAGTATTGGACAATGTAACTGCAGTGCAAATATCATCAATACATGTTCTTGACCAAAAAGCAGTTGACGTGGCCATGGATCTGGCTGAATGAGCCTTGGGAAGTTTAGATAATGTCATTCCTTTCTGAGAATAAATCAAGGAAATACAGTCTGTTATCGATTTTGCTAATGTAACTTTGGAAGCTGGATAACCCAACCTTTTTGGAGAAAAAGAAACAAAAAGTTGGTCTGACTTTCTGATTTGTTTTGTCCTTTGAATATAAAAACATAGCTGTCTGCAGCATGCACTCTCCTTTATCTGAAAATTTTAGAAAGAAAACTGGTAAGTGAATGGATTAATGTTATTTTCAGAAGCCACTTTAGGTAGGAAGGAAAGGTTAGTCCTTACAAAAAATTATGTAACGAGCTTTTGAGGGAAGAGCCTGGAGTTCAGATATTCTCTTTGCAGAAGTAATGGCAACTAAGAAAACTGTTTTCCACAACAGAAATTTCAAACTGGATAAAGCTGATGGCTGAAAAGGTTTCTGCGTAGGCCTTATAGCACAGCTATCAGATCCCGAGATGGTGAGGGATCCCTTACTGGAGGCCTTAGGAGGAAAATTCCTTTCATGAACGCTTTACATAGTTTAGACAATGCTAGAGAAACATGTCTGTTCCCTGTGTGAAAACCAGAAATAGCTGCAAACTGAAGTTTAATTGTAGAGAAACTAGCTCCTTTTTCAAAACGAGTTGTCAAAAATTGGAGAATCAGAGACTGGGATGAAAAATGGTCAATTTCCTTTTTCAAAGCCCAAAGAAAGAATTTTTCCATTTGCTTTTATATACCTTTTTGACAGATTCTTTTTGAAAAGCCAATATAATGTCACATGCAGGGGAAGAAAGCCTGGGCTGTCTATTACTGGAAGCGGAGAAACCATGTGATTAGTCTTAGGGCTTAAATGTTGGGATGTTGGATCCCTGATGGGTGCCATAGGAGATCCAGAGTTAGCTGCAGTATCCATGGAGAATAATGAAAATGAGACTGTAGGAAGGGGAAAAGTTGCTGAGTCCAGAAAGGAGCAATGAGGATTACTGACCTCTTCAGCCTACTTGCTTTCTGTAAAAATCTAGGAATCAAGGGGAAGAGGAGGGTAAGCATAAAGGAAACCCAAGGGCCAAGTATGAACATTTCTCCACTCCCCTTGATAGGGGATCAGAGTGAAGTACCTGCTGCACTTCTTGTTGAGGAGTGTGGCAAATAGGTCAAATCAAGGTCAGCCCCAAAGCCAGAAGATCATCTCCTCCACAGACTGATTGAGAGACCACTCATGGGGTATCAAAATGGATCTGTTTAGTTTGCCCGCTAGCATGTTGGTTTTCCCTGGAATGTGCATCACAATTAGAAACTGGTCTGAGGTCATCACCCATTCCCATACTCTCATGGCTTCTCTGCATAGGGGATAAGATCGAGTTCCTCCTGTTTGTTGATGTATGAGACTACAGACATGTTGTCAGTATGAATAGCAATAGCCCCTAAAGGGAGATCATCTTGAAATGCCTGCAACACTAATAGGGCTTCTCTCATCTCCAGGACACTGAGATGCAACTTGGTTTCTTGGGGGGACCAACTGCCTTGGACTGTTCTTCCCCAGAAATGCCCCCCCACACCCCAAATGAGAAGCATCCATGGTGACTATGGCCGTAGCGGTTGGTAGAACAAAGGGTCTGCCTAGATGTAGATTGTCTGATTGTATCCTCCATCAGATGTATTGTTTGCAAACTAGGATGAGCCTGACTGGAAAGGATAGGGGCAGATATTCAATGGACCATCGTCCATTGCAGAACATAAAGAAGTGTGTCACAGGAAGTAGTACTACGATAGTCGCTGCCATGGAACGTAATGCCTGCAGTACTGACCTTGCTGGAGGAGTTGAATGAGCAAGAAGAAAATTCACCTGACTTCTTATAATGGAGATACAATGAGGAGGTAAAGAGGCTGTATGTTTTGTCATGTCTAGAAGAGCACCAATGAACTCTAGGCTCTGGTCTGGGGTTAGGTTTGACTTGTCATGATTTATAGTTATGCCCAGTGAATTGCAAATCTGGAGCAAACAGTCACTGGCATGTAGAAGTAGATGCTTGGAGGGGGCAGTGAGGAGCCAGTCATCTAGATATGGAAAAAAATGGAATTCCTTTAGTCTCAAGTGTGCTGCCACTACTGCCATACATTTGGTAAACCCTGGGGGCTGTAGTGAGTTAAAAGGCTAGGTCTCTGAACTCGTAATGACTGGCTCCCAGCCAGAAATTAAGATTTCTTCTGGATCACCTGTCTATTTTGATATGATAGTATGCATCGTGAAGATCTATAGATCACATCCAATCATCCTTGTGTAGAAATGATAGAATGGACTGGAAAGTGACCATTTGGAATTTTGCTTTCTTTATGTACTGATTTAAACTGCTTAGATCCAAAATGAGTCTGAGGTCCCCTGTTTTCTTTGGCACTAAAAAGATGTGTGAATAAGTTACGAATCCTATCTGGTCTGGAGGGATATTTTCAATTACTTTTTTTGGATTTCTTGTGCTGCTGCCTTCCTCTGACTGGGTGGAATGTTGGGAAGTTTCTTCCTTTTTTTGAGGTGGAAGAAGGGAAAATGGTATGTAACAACCCCTGGATATTATGCTTAGCATTCATGTATCTTGTGTTATACTTGCCCAGGTGTTTGGGTGCAAAGACAATCTACCGCCGATTACCTATAGAGTTGGACAGTCGGGCAGCACTTCAGGAACACTGAAAGGGCCTGTCTGAAAAGAATATCTAAAGCCCTCATTCTGTGGACCTCCTCTGCCCCTAGGGTGATCTCTACCATTGAAATTTCCTCCTCAGCCTCTGGAGGAATTGTCACCATGTGGATTTTGGAAAGGTACCTGAGATTTCTGGAACCACATCTTCTTGCACCTCTGTGATTCCTGGAAAAGGTTTGTTGAGTGCAAAAAACTTGATTCCTATGGCAGAGTCTTTCCATCTTGTTTGTTGCAGGTAAGCGTCTATTTTACTGACAGCTTAAATAATAAAGCACCATTAAATGGGGAGTTAATAAAGGACGTCTTAAAAGGTTCTGCAAAGTCACAAAGCTGGGCCCAGGCATGTCTCCTTATGGCAATATCTGAACCGGCTGCTTGTGAGGTTCATTCAGCAGTGTGAGAAATCAACCTCACTGGAGCATTGGATATGGACAAGAGAGTGGCCAGTTGGGCAGATGTAGTTTTGAAATCTTCAGCAGATGCGGACTCACAGAGTATTTGAAAGCTCCTAGGTCAAATCTCTTTGAAGTCGAGTAAAATGTGCCAGGTAATTTAGTGAGCTCAATGCAAAGTTTGCTGAGGCAAAAACTCACTTTCCGAACCTGCCCAACACTCTAGACTCCCTGTTAGGAGGAGGGACAGCAGAGCTCTGTTCTACTAGCTCTTTCTTGGTGACTGCCGCCACCACCATAGCATCAAAAAACAAAACAAAAAAAAAAACGTAATTTTGGAGCTTTTCTCCTTGGGTCTCCACTGGAAGTGGGCCACTAGCCCAGTTGGACCAACCCGGTTAACAAATGTCAATAAATAAATAAACTGGGACCCCATTGCTTCAGTGTGGTCTGCATGATCTGATGGTACTGGAGCAGAACTAGTCAAGGATATCATCGAAGTGGAGAAAGAAGCTTTCCTTGGATCTGACACCAGATCTTGGATCCTGGGACACCGAAACCAGTGGATGGATCATAGAAGGGGAGAAAATAGCTTTGGAAGTGGTCGGCATACTCACAGATCCAACAGGGGACAGAGCTGGTAAGACCCCCATCTGGATCTGAGATCCTATTCATATCCACTTCCAACAAACTCCTGGAGGACCTAGAGGAAGAAGTGGATGGAGGCTTTGAGTGCTTCTTAGGAGTTTGAAGCAATCTTGAATGTAGGGTAGGTGAAACTGGTTTAATGGCAAACTCAGGAGTAGTTCTCCTATAAGTGGTACCTTGCTTAGGATCCAATGGCCTAGGATCCAAGGTTGTCATTGTAGGTCTTATTGTGATCACTGAAGTTGAAGCCTTAGGATCCAAAGGCTTCAGATCTGATTGTCTAATCTTTGGATCTGACGATGTCTGATCTGATATTTTTCTAGTCTTTGCCAGAGGCTCTGAGGAAGATCTGGGGGACTTCGTAGGGGAGCTCTTCATTTGTTACACAGGAGCAGGCTTGCTATGCATGGAAGGGGTTTGAGACACTGAAGAATCAGTAGAAGGAAGAAGAGCTCTTTGAATCAATTTATTTCACCTGCCAGTTAAAGCTCTAAGATTGAAATTGGAGCAGATTTTGCATCCAGTGCCAGATGTCGAGCCCCAATACAGTACATGCACTCCTTGTGGGGATCCGAATTCAGGATCTTATGCCCATAAGAAGTGCACTTTTTAAAACCTGTGGGTTTGAAGAAAAACACGCACACTATCCTTATACAAAAGAATTGTAAAGAAGGTAAAACAACTAAGCAAAAAACTTTTTTTTGAAAGGTAGAAAGGAGAAAGAAAAGCTTAATTAACAAATATGGTAAATAAGAGATACCCCGAGTGAAGGGTAAACAGCAAATACCAATAATGGTAATAAGTTACTATTCAGACATAGTACTGAGACGCAAGAAAAGGCCCTAACGCCATCGAGAGAAACTGACAGAGAGGAATATAAGTATGTGCATAGATATAAAAAAGGAAAATATCAATGCCTTATACTAGCACTCGAGAGCTTTGAACTTGTGTCTGTTCGTAATGGCAGCAAACAAGATCTAAGGCTATGGGTATGGAATAAGGCATTAAGAAGAAAAGGAGGTACTCAATTGACAGATCCGCATTCTGGAATATGCAGCCGAGTCACATCTGAGGATTGAATCTGAACCCATAATTTGAAGTAGAATGAAAAGGACAACATCAGATCACTACTGTTTCTTCCCAGTTTGTAGGATGGTGATAAGAGACAACTCTAGTGCTTGGTTCACTTCTGAAGTACAGCACAGTAAAGAGAGTTTGTTCTTATATTCTGAGGGCTGGTGAGGGTAAATTTTCTTTTTGCACAGAAAAGGTGTAGATGTAAAAGTCTTGCTACAAAAATGCTTAGAAGTGGCCCTTAGAAACATTACTTTTAAAAATGACTTTTCTTTGGTCATTACTTGTACATACAGAAGCTTTCTTTTTTTCTGTATACATCTTCTGTATATATCAGTCTAAGCTCTCTTTTAACAAACACAAGTCTTTCTGATATGAAACCACTAGCAAAGTATGCTGTCCTGTCCCTTCCTCTCCAGGAAAAAGACACAAAAGAAATAAATGAAGTGATCGCCTATAACAGTGACGGATATTATTAAACTAAACTAAATTAACTGCATTCCCTATATGCCATCGTTAAAGATATCAGAAAAGAGAAATCTGTCAGCTCATACTGTACATCCTCTAATATTCCAGGAAGTGGTACATAAGCATGTTGTCCATGGAATTTTGTTAAGGGGTTGCATGAGTCTACAACATTTAATTACAAAGCAGAAAAAGATATTTATTTGCTTTTATGCCCCAACAATACATCTTTATGGAACAATAAATATGTATCTTCTCATATACTCCTATATTTAAAAATTTCATCTGTGGAAAGGGAGACTAATAAAAATGAAGCACCTTCCAAGTATACAATAAAGCAAAACAGTATGGCTGGAAGTGGGTAATTCATATTTTATCCATTGAATGAGGTATTGTTTAGGTCATAAGGATGCTGTTCATATAATAAGAATACATCAGCTTCCCAAATATAAACTATCTAGGCCCCAAATATGGTTTAATACTATTACACAATGACATTATTTTATCTTTTTGTACATGAAGCCATACTCCTTGGCATTTATGTCTGTCTGCACCAATATGAATCTGTGGGACAAAGTTAAAATATAATGCTCATGCACAAGCTAATGAACATGTCCACATATTTACAGTACACTTATTAGCACTATAACAGTGAGTGGCAAATGATAAAGTGAATGATGTTTTTAAAATGTATTGATTAGGCACATTTTTATTTAAGCACAATGAAGTGGTATACATAATTTACTTATCTGGACAGGGATATTATTTTAATAAAAGAATTATGATGTGTTTTGCCACACAGTGGCAATAAGAAATAATCATTTATATAAGACTGTTCCAGCTGACATATGTTTCATTGAGGATACAAACTCATTGTTGTAGTATAACAGACTTAACCTCCCACTAGGAGCTTAAAAGGCTTCAATGGGAGATAATCTGCCCACTGGGTCTATATTAGAACACCGAACGTTCAAAATATTGAGTGTTCTAATATCGACCAGTTTTCAGCGAACGCTGAAAATATCGAAGAAACAGAAAACCTAATTTTTTCCTAGGGAAAGAATTTGGTTGTCTGTTTCTGTTGCTTCGGTATTTTCAGCGCTGTGGTGGAAAGTTACGGGTCGGGTTCAGGTAAGTGTGCAATTGTGTGGATGTGAGGGTTAAGGCGGCTTAGGTGAGTTAGTGTTAGGGCGCGAGTCACGTAAGTGTGCGATTGCGTGGACGTGAGGGTTAGGGCGGGGTAGGTGAGTTAGGGTTAAGGAGTGGGTGAGGTGACTGTGTGATAGTGACGGACCTTAGGGTTAGGGTTTGGGTTAAGGTAAGTGGATAGTTAGTGGTGTATGTATAGTTTAGTGTAGGGTTAGTTGTAAGAGTTTAGGTGTATGTGTGTGGAGTGATGTTTGTTTGGTGTGCTTGTGTTGTGTGTGTGTGTTAAATGTTTTCCCTAGGAAAAAATTTGCTATTCTGAATGTTCGATGTTTTAAATTTTCGATTGATAGGGTTGATATTAGAACACTCAACATTTTGAATGTTCGGTGTTCTAATATAGACCCTGCCCACTGAATAATATAGTTTTAATCTATATTTATTTCCTGTGCCCTTAAAATATTTCTAATCATTAACCTAATATTCATGAACAAGATAAACTTCACAAAATGTATAGTCCTCTTTTCTGAAGAAATGGATTTTTTATCCAAGTTTTTAATTTTTCTTGGGTCTTCAGAACTAGGATTTATGGCACCTTTCAGAAAAACAAATCATATACTCCAGAGAAATTTACACCACTTTCGGAGAGCTCAACATCACCCCCAAAACCCAGAGCTTAAGCTCACTTACTATGGAAAATATAACAATGATCCAGGCCCTACCAAGAGACGCAGTCATTGTGTGGATATATAACAGAAAATTTTACTCCATGTAAAAAGTGTGTGTTTTACAACAAGCACACTAAATTTCCTGTGACATTTTTGTACCGTAAGAACAACATTCTCTGCTTATAAACTGGAAAAACACAGCAACCAAAAACTAACTTGTTTATAAATGAAAACCAAACAATAAACATCTTGTGAACTCCACAGTTTAATTCACCCTTCATTTCTTACCCCAAATTATGTATATGAGAGAGACTGGAAATGTCACTACCAATAGAAAAACACTGCTGATATCTAACAACAAACTATACATAACCAAGCAAGAGATGTGGTGTGCAAAATGATACTTCATTTAAAAGAATGACATTAAATTCACTGTGATGTAATTATTGATGAATACGAATGAATGTACAGACAACCTGAGACAATGGACTTCAAAAGAGAGCATGAAACCATACAATCCACGTCATATTTCCGCCAATGTAGTAATGGACTATTTTTGTTTTATTTATTTGTTTATTTATTCCCTTCAAATGCAGTGATAGTCAATGGAATATATTAGATTACCTGAGAAATACACTGCTAACAAATCTTTCAACATTTTAAAAACATCTAGACTCTTAAGTTTCTTCTAAAGTGCTGAATGACTGCTGTGGTTTGCAGATTGTTCTTCTTTTGAATTGCATTGTTATGATTTGCTGGTCTTAGTTTTTTGGCTAGATTTAGGTTTGGCTTGTTTTCCTGTAGGAGTTCCTTTCGCAGACTGAGGCTTGTTAACTTTAATCTCTTTCTTGGGTTCTGTAAATAACAGAAAGAATAAACATACTGTTTAGTGAACTACTTTTGTGTAACGGCTAAACACATATGTAATCAACACACAGTCTGACTTAATATGCTAAAATGATAAAACAGTTTAATTGACAAATCAAATGAGTTAGCAATAATCCATAGCAAGGTGAATATAGCTTGGTAAAAAGGGTAATTACTATAGTTAAATAAACAGAACTTCTCAGTTGCAATTCTTTTATTTTGCAAGCCTATTAACTGCTGTGATATAGGCATAGAACTATGAATAGGCATAGTCAAGAGATTATTGAAAGTGTGTGACAGATGCCATAAGTTAGCTCCCTTCTCAGAAATATATAACCATAAACCTTGATAAATGTAGTGGTGGTGCAGCGGTAGTGTTGTCGCCTCACAGCAAGAGGATCTTTCGTTCAATTCTCGGCTGGAGCACCTTCTGTGTGGAGTCTACATGTCCTCCCCGCGGTCAAGTGGTATTCGAAAGACATGCGTGAATGGGCATACCTTCGTTGAAGGTTGGGCATCAGGCTGGCACCTTGGCACCGTAAAAAATCGACTGCCAATCATTAGCGGACCGGAGTTCCACTGTGGCGACCCCTGACCGGGAAAAGCTGAAAGAAAAACAAACAAAAACAAACCTTGATAACTGTAGCTATTAAAAAAATAAATGAATACATTTTAGCAAATCTTATTGCATAAAAAATAATTTCAAAAAAATATTCCTGTCTATGTTAATGGCAACACAAGTCTTCCCCCAGTATCTTCCTTGCTTCTCTTGGATTTACTGATAATCTTCATTACATTAGACCAGATTAAGTATACACACATTATTACATAACTGATCTAAGCCTATTAATTGATTCTGTATCACTAACAATATGAAATCTTATACCCCAAGACTTTTGGTTTTGAAAAAGAAGAAAGTGTTCCTATTTCTGACCCAGAAAAATAATTTTTAAAAACATGCTGGCTATTTTTTATGGCATTACAAATCTTTTCCCAGTATTTACCTTTACCTCACCTAGATTTACTGATATTCGTCATAAAGGTAGACCTGCTTAAGAGTATATACATTATTACATTTGTAATCTAAATCTATTCATTGATTTGTTATTACTAACAATAAGAAACTAGTATTCAATCACTCTGTTTTTGAAAAAGAAGAACGTGCTCCATTTCTGACCATCTCCTATGATTTGTAACAGCTACTTGTGATATTTAATGTTCATATGCTGATAAGTATGAAATTATCACATATGCAATTATTTAAACAAACCAGAGCAATTTTTCTGTAGTAGCCATGTGAAAGAGATGTTTGATGTCCAGCATCCTATACAAAAGTATACAACTTCTATTAAACTCCTAGTGATGAAATGCACTTAAAAGTTGACTAGACAGTTTCTTTTTTGTCTTCCGCGGTCAAGCAAATGCATTGGTACTACATATACAGAACCTTTGGATATAGCAAATCTGCTGGTTGACAGCTTCAGTGAAAACTTCACCCCCCTGTCCCTCCACACATACCCCAAAGCATCCCCACCACCTGTTCACCGCCTAGTATCTCTAAGGAGCAGGTCTTAAACACCCTCTCCAAGGCCAAAAACACAGCCTCTATGGGACCAGATAACCTACCAGGTTATATTCTACATGGGTTAAAATCGGAATTAGCATCACCAATCAGTACTCTTTTCAATCACGGCCTAAGCACTGGCTTCATCCCAGGAAAATGGAAAACAGCTACTGTCATCCTTTTGCACAAAGGGGTGCATCCACTGACTCTGGGAATTATAGACCCATTAGCCTGATCAGCTTTATCTATAAGGCCATGAAGAAAATCACCATGGACCTTATCAACAAAGATATAGGCAAAAGGGCTCCACAGCGCCACCACAAGACCTAATGCCCCCATCATGGTCTACCTACACCATCCAGATTACTTTTTTCTTCATTTTTCTCACGGTTTGTCTTACTCTTAAGCTTTTCCTGTATTCATTCAACATTCTTTACTACAAAAAATAAACAAATAAATACTGGAAAAGTGCCCCTGCTAGAGGAGCATCCTAGGTGTCACCTAGTTGGCCTATGCCTAATGCCGGCTATGGATCTTGACCCAGCAATCAACTAGTCTTTAGGAGGTACAATTCTCTCCACTCAAGAATAATGACTATCCCTGGAGTAGTTCAGGACACAAGTTTCCTGAGGCAGCATAAAGCCTACTTTACTGATGAAAGTTTCTTCTGGAAAACCTGCTTTGACAGAGTGCAGAAGGCATATGTGAACATGAGAAGGGCAACAGTTGACAGTCAGCTTTTATGTTCAGAGTCTGCTCAGTTACTATGCTCTGAATGAGGACTGCAACAATTTATAAATCTGTGCTTTTATTTTAAGCTCATTTTACCACCATGCATATATTCATGACCATTACAGTTTCTCCTGTATTTAGTCATATCAATACTTGCTGAAACATGAACCTTAACTAAAGAATAAGCCAATATTATTCCAATATTCAGCTTTGTCATCTTGAGCATGCTAAATGATGACTTGACTGCGAAATTTAAAGACCACATCAACTTCAGTGACATTAGGGTCCAAAAATTACATAAGGGGATTGGATCGCCTTTCAGAATGATATTTTCCACCTGTTAAAAAAGAGCTAATCCTATTTGCTGCCTTTGATCATCGAATTTTATTTTTGGTGGCTTTATTAGACCTTCTGGACTGCAGCAGAATCAGCTGACCTACTTTAGCAGTAAGCTTGTTAATTTTAACCTCTCTTTCTTTGACTTCTACAGCATGCAGTTCTGAGTATTGATCAGGGATTGGTTTACTCCATTGAAATGCCTCAATGCATGTGAAAATGCTTTAATCCACACTGCTAAGAAACCTACATATTTTGTTAGGTTCCATCTCTTTGGAACTTTACAGATAATCTATTTCCCTTTCCATCATATCTTCACATTTGTCCCTGAGGTTGTAGGGTATGCTAATTACTGCTGAGTATTGACTAATAATCTTACTAGCCATCTGTCAATTAGTGCAGGAGATTAAGGCTATGAGCTGTTAACAAGCTACTTTCTGTATTCCAGGGTTTGAGTCCCTTAGCCTGCGTTTGCCTACTGTGTGACTTTGAAGCAAGTTACTAAACCAGACAGTGTTCAGGAATAATTAGGAAATTAGGCTAGGGCCCTTGATGGTCTCCTGGACGTCATGCCTAGCAATGACCCATGAACCCATAACACAGTCCACTCAGCTTTAGCTTCACTTCCCTGTCTTGGTTCGCTTGGTCCCTGTAGTGCATATGGCAGCATGATATTTAAGAAGAAAAGGTGATAATGCTCTTGTGGAATGCCTGTCATATGGTTCCACGTTCATCACTTTTCAGCTACTGTGAAGATCTGCCAAGGCATCCACAATGTTTGGGTCATTTGTGTTCATCACAATGTGAAAATAAAAAAAAATCCTTTGTTTTTGAGTAGACAAGCAGTCAAAAGTTCAGAAATATAATCCATAGTTTAAAAGTCATTTTGTTTAATAAAGCTGTCATTTTTCTTTTCATTTGCATAACTCATGAAACACCATCAAAAAACTTTTCATGAAAAGTTGTTACAAATGCACCAAATAGGAATTATCTCACTGCAAGGTAATTTTATTTTGTTATATATCTTTTGCCCTCCACATACTGACTATCACGCTCTTTGTTCTTTTGACTCCCTCATTCCCCAGTGGCTGCCAATTGTCACATAACCAGCCTGGGAGATAGCTAAGCTAAAGTGAATCATCTTCCTCAGGTAGTTCAGATTTCTGATATTTTTTACTGTTTCATACTACCTACAATCTCTCTCTACTACTCTGATCTAATGTCAATGTATGTTTAGTGTGCATGTCACTACATCCAAACACAAAAACACACATCTCCACCATGGGTGAACAGTTGATATGGCAGAGCTAACACATATGAGATGTAGTTAGTTTTAACTGGGACAAATATCTCCCCGCATGACAGCTGAGTTAAGAAAATTGTCATTAATTCTCACCTATCTCAAAGTCCACAGCAGATAGGTCCACTAATCAAACCACATCTGCAGGACTACTGCCAGGACTTTATCCCTCCACAACATTTATTCAGCCTTACTGCTAGGTAGTTTCCCACAAAAAAACTCTGGAATCTGTGAATTCATAAATATGATTTGTTCCTTACTGTAAGCAGAGTAGCCACAAAGTGTGAAAAATAGATGCACACTGTAGTTGAAGAAGTCTTAAAAGTAATTAATACTTTTTGCCTTCCTGTGGGCCGTGGCCAGGATGCAACTAGGGTAGCAACACTTTTCTCCTGCTCTGCTTCTACATATTTTTCTGACAGGAAATTATATTTCAAAACAATTCTAAATAATTTAATTGAATTGAGTGAATTCTGATGAATCTTGCAGTGCTTGAGGATTGTATCAAATATTTCTTTACATATTCCATTATTTTCCTGTCAAATTCTTCATGGGAAATATTCTTCACTGTATCCAGCCTTATAATGAGTCATACAAAGGTAACTTCACAAGATTTTGTACTTAAAAAAGAGATTCATTCAGTACTAACTGACATTCAAGAATTATCACTTAAGATAGATAAACAGGACACCAAAACTGAAGATTTTAAACAGAACTGTTTCAAACACATGGAATAAATCAATGACGCTCTGCAGCTGCAGAAGACCCAGATGTCAGGCATCGAAGATTCTTTAAATGATATAGAAGGAAGACTGAATGAGGATGAAAATAATACTGAATTACTGCTAAAGCAAAATACTAAAAACTAATACAATATTAAAACAAACAGAAGATATGGATTGGTCCATTATAGCCTTCAAAAGAAAAGCAGAGAAAATGGATGGAAAGTAAGTGGAAAGAAGAAAAATTAAGAGACAAATGACTGGTTTCTTAATTTATATATAAAGAAAATACAAAATGCTATAGATGAACTGGAAATAAAGGAGTTTATTGATTATATCAATGGAACAATACTTTCTTGACTTTTACGTACAACTATAGTGATTCTGCTCTGTCATACTTGGATGTCTTTCTTAAGGACAGGAGCAAGAAGTGATACTTGTCTCAGATCTATAAGAAGGCCACATATTCCAACACTTTGTTGCATTTTTCTAGTTCCCATCCTTATTATCAGAAGAAAGCGGTCATGAAAGGGCAGTTGGTTTGTGCTTATCACATAATCAGCTTGGTCCACTGTGGACCATCAATTTATGGAAGAATGTCACATGATGAGAACCATGTTTCTCAATAGAGGTTATCCTGGAATCCTCATTGATGGAATGATATAAAAATTTACTTACAAAAGTAATTCTGGACATTTTGTTCCTTTATTAAATGGTATGGAACACATCTTTAGGTGTAATGGACAGGAAGAAGTTAAAACAATTGCATCATATCCCATGTCTCTTATTATTATCTTCAGTTTAGATAGCACCATCATTAAGACTATTCTCAATAAGAACGGGGGCATTCTAATTGATGATCGAACGTTAAGGGAAAAAGTTGGAGAAACACCCATTATTGTATATAGGAGACGGACCCTAAAAAATATGTTTCAGGTTGTGCAACCTGTAAGGAGATATAACCCGAGCATGTTCAGTTGTGGGATATGCGCATATTGTTAGTGGATATTGACGGGTGACAGATTTCTAATTAAAGGTAAACAATTTCAGATGTCTTATAGGGTGGTTGTGAAAGCAAGGCTATTGTTTATGTTGCACTCTGCCAGCAATGTGAAAGCTTTTATATTAGTAAAATATAATGGAAGCTTCGTGATCAAAATTATGAACATTTATATGAGATAAAGATAGACAGGGGTACTAATGCACTTTCTAAACATATTATAGAATACCTTGGGCATACTTTTAAATTTTCAGTGTTGGAGCAAATTGCATCTGAACCAAGAGGAGGTCCATGGAAATTGAATTTAGAAGTAAGGGAGATTTACTGGCAGATTTTTTGGAATGCCTATAGCTGGCCCAGACTGAACAAACAGGCCAGTATAGCACCTGTTTTAAATCCTAAAGCATAAAAAAGATGAGCTAATACTTTGGGTTTATTATTTTAAATGTGTTTATGAAATGAAAAAATGTGCTTACAGGTTTTGAATGGGAATGTCATAGATAAAAAAATTGATTATTCAAAGTCTTTTTTTTTTATTTTTTATTTTTTTTTTTAGGAATACCTTTTTTGGGGGCTGTGGGTATTGAGGAAAGTCCATTGGTTGAAATTGCATGTGACTCGTAAACGGATATTATATTAAGGAAAGATTTTAAAAGTTTTTAATTGTCTGAAGACGTTTTGTATTCAACAAAATGAAAGCGCTCACATTTTGAATGAATCGGTTTTGGAATTACGTTTAGTCCTTGGATTCTCCTACTTTATCAGCTGTGAGGTTATTTTTCTTCTGTTTTTTGTTTGTGATACAGATTTTGAACAGACTACAAAAGGACAAATTTAATTTAAGGGTGACGAGTGTGAAGATATGGATGATATTTTAATGACAGAGGGAATAAAGTCAGATACTTCAGGGTAAGTGGATAACAGTGTATAACTGTCACCCCATTGTTTTAAATGGTGCACAAACTCATCTAGTATAGCATTGTATACCCAATGCACTTGTGCTTGGGATATGTGACAATGCTGTGTTGCAAGATAGCACTAAACAACACAGCATTG
Organism: Protopterus annectens; assembly: GCF_019279795.1. Classification (NCBI taxonomy): domain Eukaryota; kingdom Metazoa; phylum Chordata; order Ceratodontiformes; family Protopteridae; genus Protopterus; species Protopterus annectens. The sequence continues at coordinate 1,212,098,506 of NC_056744.1, forward strand.
CACTGACAGGCAGCTCAGTAAGATATTTTAGTCCCAACTACAGAGCTACACGTGTTGATTCTCACTGTTGTGTCATGGTCTGCCTTCTTGTCTGGAAGCTACTCAAAAAAGCTTTTACTCCCAAGGCATGATAGTGGACTGAGGGTGATTATCATATTATGGTAATGAGGGGATCTGGTGCAATGTGAAATCCCTGGGGTGGGAGATTGCAAGCATCACTAGAAAGGGGTGGGACAAGCACAAGCCTCTATTAGAGCCGTTTACATCTCAAAGTACTGAAGAAAGCTCCAAGCAGGTTTTTCTGCATTAGAGCAGATTCTGCTGCTAGTATTTTTTTTCTGCCATGCAGTACAGCTTTTCTTTCCTTTTTGTATTTTAACAGTGCCAATATTTTGCTTATCTCCATCTAGATGGATAACATATTAACAGAGAGATGGACTACTGCTTTGCCAGAGGCAGCACCATCGGATACTATGATGTTGGATTCCTGTAGGTTATCCCTCAGGGACCAGTGAGTACTCCAAAAACTATTTATTAATGAATGGCATATATTTAGAAAGGGGATGATTTGGATACTTACGCTGTCCTTAGAGAACAATGCTTACACAATAGTGAAAGTCAGCATACAGTGTATTACCCAGTTGCGCTGTCACTTTTATGAATCAGAATAGACGTTACTATGCCATTCTATGGTATACCTAGCTTCCTCCATGGTGCACTATGTTTATGAATAGCACACAGAGAAATTTTCAGGAGCGGTGTAAATTCTATGTTCACTAGACAAAGACAAACTAAAGAAAATTCTGGGAATGATATATTACCTTGTAAAGTTTGCGCCTAACATGTCAGATAGGGAGTAAAGTGCTATGTAAGAATAGTTATAAAAAGTGGATTTTCAATGCGATCTCATTATTACAGTAATTTACAATTAATTTTAACATTTGGATTTTTCCATCTTGTATGTTTTCAGTTCCTAACCAGAAATGTAGCCAGTTGTTTCCCAATCGTTATGAATACCAGCACTGGTTTGTGTCAACAGTCCTTCAAATAATGAAAGCTATGCTAGACTCCCACATAAAGCCAGGGCTGCTAGGGGTGTTCTTCAGTTCTTTAAGCCACAAAAGACCCTTATTTATAATTATGCTTATAGTAGGTTATGGCTTTATGACAACTAAAATGCAAATAAAATTAAAAAATAAGAACTGATTTTTCCTGGAGCCAAATAATTACAGAAATAAGAAACCTACCTACTTCTTTGCCAGGGGATGGGTGGAGTATTGCCTTTCTATTAAAAAGGTCTGTTTCTGCACAACTGTATTACCTTTTTCCTGGGAGAGTCATTGTACCAATAAATCACATCTCAGTAGATTGCTAAATAGTTTTATCATAACCATGGGAAGAGATTAGTCAGATGATTTATTGAAGCACATCCATGTCAAAATCTATTCAGACCCAATCTGTATATTAAACTTGGTGTTTTTAAAAGGTGTCAATACCAGACGATGTTTCAGCTTCTAAACTGTACATGTGGACATATTCCAGAAATATGCTGCTGTTACAGGACAATGAGTTCTTACTTTGTCTTAATATTACATTTGTTAAAGAAAAGACAGTCTAGTGTCTCAACCATGTAGAAAGTATGTTTATTTAATAGTAGACTTTTCTTTCCCTTTTGAAACATAGAAATACTTGATCAGTGCTGCTGCAATTAAGCATAGATTCTTACCCGTCTGTAAATATTCAATAGATAAAAATGGCACTCTCATCCACTTTAATAGATGACTGCAGTCAATGGAATGGGTTGATTAAAAAAACTGCAGAAACTACTTTTGGCACTAAGAATGAAGTGGATTTTTCAATTACACCCTTTCACTATGGATATTAAGACAAGTGGATTACAAATAACAGTTTCAAACATTAAAAGTTCTGCCAGAAGAAATGGCAACATTCCACAAAAGATATTTAACACTGCAGATTCTTCTGTTCAAACTGAGGTAATGATAACTTATCTAACAATCTAACACAAAATTCAACTGTCAGCCATGAAAAATATGTATGCTTGAAGCTCTTAAATGAAAGGCTCCTTTAATAATGACCTTAACGGAATTATGAACTGCTATGTGCAGTATAGATGGTAGACAGAAATTGCACAGCCTTTACTGAAGAATAACACAGATTTGAATTGAACACTTAGTATAAAACAGTCTAGTAAACTTAATATGAGGCAGTGTAAAGCATCCAGACAATGTGTCATAATTATGTAAGACTTTTCTTCTGCTTTTTAGCTTCCTTACAATATTTTGAACTTGTGAAGAAACAAAGCTGCTATAAGGAATCACAATTAGATCCTTCATTCTGAGAGATTCATGGCTTTGAGAATGTTATGTAGTACATAGCACTTTTGTTGGGTGCACAAAGACGTGTGGAGGTAATGGCCATGGTGGAAGAGAAAACAGACTCATAAGTACTGAATGCAAAGGCTGTCTGGTCCAAGAGGGAGATATCAAAATCAGATTGACCTTGTCTATTTTTACTTTGAAAACTATCTGAATTAAAGTAAAAGGAGAGATGTCATACATGAAGAGTCCACTGAAGGGTTCACTGAAAAGAAAAGACAGCTATCCTTTAAGCAGTGTAGTAATGCTTACTGCAACAGGTTTTGAGCTGATCTATGATGGACAGCAAACAAATACAGCCTGGAAAGACTTCACATTTATGCAATTTGATAAAAATTTCTTGGATCCAGTTTCCATTTAAGAGGCAAAGTCATGTTTTTGCTAAAGGCATCTTACTATTTGATTCTGTAAGACTAGAACATACGCTATTAGACACGGAGTATTGTGTTAAAGATCCCATTCCTAAATCTAACTTGTATCTTTTCAGGGTTGAAAAGAACTAGTTCCTCCATGGTTTTTAATATACTACATCACTGTAATGTTGTCTGTGTTGATCTAGATGTAGGCCACATGAAAATTGCCAGGGAATTTGATCAAAACCTATAAACTGCCTTTACCTCCTTCATGAAGACATGAAGTGATATTCTTGAGTGGAGATCCAGGTGCCCAAAAAGACCAGTGAGACCAGTACCAACAGCCGAGAAATATCACCAAATGGTTTATTAAAATCAACAAGCAGCAAAAATAGCAAGTGATAGCAGCTGATTCAGTTAAACAATCCTTTGCTGATTCTAAATTAAAGTCACAAAACTTCTTTGGATGGCCAGATATACTTACTTGTTTCTGTAAAAGTACTTCTTCCACGTGTTTTTCATTCCCCTGTAGTTTTTTTTGCCAAGTATTACTCTGCTTGTTGTTGTTTTGAGCATTTCCAAGTTTTGGTCTTGCTCCTAACTGCTCAAAATTAGGGTTAAGATTGTTGTGCAGATAGGAATTGGGTTTAGAGTTGTTTCTAGGTTAATCCAAAGTTGTTTGAGAAGTTGTGGCAAAGGGAAAGGGGTAAAAATCAGGACAATAGTCCTCAAAACAACTTTGGACTATCCGAGAAACAACTCTAATCCCAATTCCTATCTGCACGACAATCTTAACCCTAATTTTGTGTGGTTAGGAGTAAGACCAAAACTTGGAACCGCTCAAAACAACAACAAGAAGGGGAATACTTGGCAAAAAAACTACAGGGGAACGAAAAACACAAGGAATAAGTACTTTTACAGAAACAAGTAAGTATATCTGGCCATCCAAAGACATTTTGTGACTTCAATTTAGTTTCAAAGAAGTTTTGTGACTTTAATTTAGAATCAACAATGTTTTTTTTTAACTGAATCAACTGTTATCACTTGCTATTTTTGCTGCTTGTTGATTTTAATAAATGATTTGGTGATATTTCTCGGCTGTTGGTACTGGTCTCACTAGTCTTTCTGGGCACCTGGATCTCCACTCAAGCTTTTCATTTGTTTGGTTTGGTTCTTGGTTTGTCAGTGCAATGTTTTATGGCATCTGGTGGAGTATCTGGGTCTCTCTCTTTGGACCTGGTTACACAAATTCGAGCTGGGATTAGTAAACTTTCACCCCTTTTGGAAAAAATCAAGCAACAATTATATGGAAACGGCAGCACTCCCAGGGTGGTTTCTTCCCAAATGGATCAATGTGCAGGCGTTCTTGCCTCATGGTCAAACCAACTTGGTGAACTAGGAAATACAATTGCAAATACTAACCGACTAACAATTGATTTTGACACTTGGAAAACAGATAGTTTCGAGTTCTCCATAAATGCTTCCAACTTAAATAGTGTCAACACCAATCAGGAAGTTATAGGTGAGTGTTCTTTCACTGACCAGCTTAAATTATTTGAAGAGAAGCTGCTTTGTTACAAGAAATTGCAGATGGACAATGCCTATTTACATGAGAATCTGAAGAGAGGGCTAATTCCTAAGGGTCTAGGAATTTGGCGTTTCCCTAATGGAGTTGAGAAAAATTCAGACTTTCACAAAGCATTGATTATCATCTTTAACAAAGAAGGTACTGACATTATTCATCTTATTATACATGAAAATGATGTTAAACTAGATAAAATATCTTGAGATCTTGACATTCTGAATGGTAGCCTGATGAGTGATGTGCTGTTTGATCACTATAGCACTAACTACAGTAACTTGTTCAATAAAATTGACAATATTTGTAAAACAATTCAACTGAGAAAACTTAAGAAATTAAAAAGAGATACTGATGCATATTCCACAGGAACAGCTTACCCTTCGCCCTCTAGATACACAGAATAAAACCAACCAATCCTGAACAATTATTCGGATGGTAGACAGGGGGAAGGCATACATCAAAGTGAGGCTTGCAGTGAGGAAGTACAGGAAGTCTCTACACAGGATGAGCAAGCTGTAAGATGCTCTGAGAGATTGTGGCAAAGGGAAAGGGGTAAAAATCAAGACAATAGTCCTCAAACAACTTTGGACTATCCTAGAAACAAATCTAAACCCAATTCCTATCTGCACAACAATCTTACCCCTAATTTTGAGCAGTTAGGAGCAAAACCAAAACATGGAACCGCTCAAAACAACAACAAGCAGAGGAATACTTGGAAAAAAACTATAGGGGAAAAAAAAACACGAGGAAGAAGTACTTTTACAGAAACAAGTTAGTATATCTGGCCATCCAAAGAAATTTTGTGACTTCAATTTAGTTTCAAAGAAGTTTTGTGACTATAGTTTAAAATCACCAATGTTTTTTTTTTAACTGAATCAACTGCTATCACTTGCTATTTTTGTTGCTTGTTGATTTTAATAAATCATTTGGTGACATTTCTCGGCTGTTGGTACTGGTCTCACTGGTCTTTTTGGGCACCTGGATCTCCACTCAAGTTTTTCATTTGTTTGGTTTAGTTCTTGGTTTATAACACCAGCCGCTCTGGGCTGATAAACTGTTGAAGCAGGCTCTCAAGTATAATCAAATGTCTGTAGTCAGTTTGTGAGCTTTGAAAGGTGGAAGTAATTCCAATTCTTACTAATACGTTTTCTAAGACTACCCATTACAGAAATTCCACTCTGTGTCTTGTGTATAGGACTGAACATATCCAAAGGATTTGTGACTAGTTTAAATGCTTCTGAGATGGGTCTGCCTATTGTGAATCTTGTCTGATAGATCAGAAGAATGCAAGAAAGCATGTAACCTAGTGCTCTCTGACACTGTCTAGCTGGCATGTTCTATAACTGATAAAACTGTAACAGGACTGATTGGACTTCTTCATGATGTGTTGTATAAATTGTTGCTTTCTTTTTTTCAGTACCAAACAATCATTCAGACAGAGAAAATAGTTAAGTTTTGATTTCTGAGGCGCTAAAACACTGCAGCTAAAAATGTAACTCCTTTATTAAATTATTATATAATTTATTAAATTAATTAAAAAAATTAAAGGGGTCTACTTCACATGGTCGACAATTCATTTGATCGACTTTTATTTGGTCGACAATTCATTTGATCGACAAGCAGTTTTATGTGGGGGGCTGTGCCCCCCACACCCCCCCTAACTATATATATCAACTCCAGGGTCGCACAACATTGGGGAGGGGGGCAAATCTGCCTGTCGATCAAATGAATTGTCAACCAAATAAAAGTCGATCAAATGAATTGTCGACCATCTCAGGTAGACCCAATTAAAAACATAGGGAAACATACATTAATAGAAAAGAAAACAAATCATATTATCCTGTTTCCAGTTGCATACATTATACATCACATATGTTCTATTTTAGAACTATCCTCAGTCCAACATTAAGTTGCTCAATTCCTGCCTTCCCTTAAACCTCACTCCTCCTCCAGAACATTATTCTGCATGTACTGCTTCCATAAATTACATTCGTTTCTATGCAAGTCATTCCTTCTCTTTTCTAAAGATCCCACCTCAAGTTCTTTTATGTCTATTACATTATTCAATACTTCAAATATATCAGGTTTAGACTTTGATTTCCATTTTGTAGTAACTGCTTTTTTGGCAGCCAACAGAATTAAACTTAACAAGGCCTTACTACGTCAAGGCAATTCAGATCCTGTGCTCCAGCTCAAAAGAATCACTTCTTTAGCTACACTTAACTGCTCACCCAATTTTTCTCACAGAGTACTCTGTAGGGATTTTTTTTAAATTTGCCAACTCATTATACTCCTAAAACATATGTTCCCTGTTTCCTCTTTCTTCCCCATCACACCTCCACCATTTACTATCTACCTGAGAAAAATTTCTGGAATCTCTCTGGGGTATAAAATACCTATTCCAACACTTCCAAGCAAAAATCCTAAACCTTGTAGACTTTGTTGCATACGTAGGAACCATGCATATGTCCTCCCAGTGTTCCCTTGTAAATTGCTTATCCAGTCTCTCGTCCCAATCCTTTCTAACCTCCTTTGACTGATTCCTACATTTATTGTGCAACCTTTCATATGCCATACTCATTATTCCGTTTGTAACAGCAACTTCTGTTAAAGATACAACTAAAAACTCTACTAGAGCAAATCTTTCAGTTAGGACTCCCCTATCCTTTTCTCTTTGCCTATACTCTGATATCAATCTCTGGTAAGGAAGGCAGTCTCTAGCCTGCAGTCCAAATTTCTTCTTGGCCTCATCTCATTCTATTACCTTTCCCTCTTAGGTTATTGGCTCCTAATACCTTGGTCCCTTTGCCAGTGTTCTCCAGCAAATTCCAGCCCATCCCTGCCTGTTCTCTGTACTCCTACTAGCGGTCATAGCTATTGACAAAATCTCCTTTCTCCATTCTCATGTTGGCTTAGTTCATAGAATACTTTCTGCTACTTTATGAATATAATATTCTATCTGGCTGTTATTTTCCACAAGGTCCTGCATCCAAAATCCCACTCACTCCATATTTCTTAAATTTCGCCCCTTTCATCTTCATCCCTTTCCACTCTAAATTAAAACTTTCAGCTTTTATGTATATGAGCCTTAATTGTGTAGCTCCAAAATATCCCTTCAAATCAGGAAATCCTAAACAACCTTGTTTTATTGGAAGGATCAACTTATCTCACTTAACCATTGCCCTCTTCCCCTCCCAGATAAATTAATTCTACTCTTTATTAATTATTATCTGCAACTTCTCCTCTGGTTGATAAAAATATGCCAGTCCTGTATATAAAAAAGGGACTAAAACAATTACACTGCTTGAATCTTTCTATCCCTATCCACAAACAAAAGCTTACAGTTTCTCAGTTTTTGTATTATCTTTTGTCAAGTGTCTTGCCACACAACAGAACCTTTTTGATCCATACTCTTAAATACTTCATCTTATCTTTCCCCCATAAATATGGGTATTACTGAACCAATTAATGTGTGGGCATATAATTTATGTCTATAGCCTTTGTTTTATTTTCATTAATTTTTAAATCCAGAAAAGACATGAAACTGTCTCAAAATGTTCAACAACACTGAGATGTCCTTTTCTGGATTTATCAAGTGCAAAATAATACTGTCTGCAAATAAAGCCAACTTTTCTTGATTACCATACCAATAATATCCTCAAATTTCTGAGTCCCATATTTTCTTTGTTGCCTGGTTCCTCTTTTCAGACACAACTTATCAGATAGGAACTCTTCCACTTTAATTCTTGCCTCCAATCCCTCAGATATCCTCCTAATTCACCTTACTATTGTTTCAGGAAATGAAAATGCATATATTGCCCATCTCAAAATTTCCCAGCTTACTCTGTCAAATGTTCTCTCTGCATCAAGACCCAACATCAACACACATATTTCTTTCATTCTGCTTCCTCTGGATCATCACTGCTCTATTACTGCTGTCAAATGTTTGCCTCCCCTCCACAAAACCATATTGATCCATATCTATTAATTTTGGCAATACTTTTGCCACTCTTTTAGCTAGTATAGACATAAGCACTTTATAACCATGGGTTACATTTGAAATTAGCCTGTATGAAGCTGAGTCTGAGAGGTTTTACCATCTTTAGGTACTACAGTCACTATGGCTTTCTAATAAGATGTTGGTGCTTTCCCTCCTTTTAAAATACTGTAAACAAAACCTTCCAGATATTTATTACTTTCCTTCCTCTGAAATTTCAAGCTTCCACATGAATACCATCTGCTTGTGCATATTTTCCTGCAGATTGATTATATAACCCAGTTTTTATCTCATCTCTGCCTATCTTAACTGTTAATTGTTGTGTTTCCATAAATATGTCATGTGTGCTCTTTCTTAATTTCAACATTTTTCTGCTTAATACAAACTTTTATAAAATTTCAGAAATATCTGTAATACCTCTACATGATCTCTGGCTATTTTCTTGTTATAGGCTTCCTAAGTTTCACAATAACCTTTTCATTCTGTTGCCTAAGTAAATGTGCTAAAAGTGTTTGTGATCTGAAGTTATTATCAAAACCGTTCCTTAACAGTGATATTTCTAAACTCAAGTATATCATCTAGATATTCCCTCATTTTCTCTTTAGCAGTCTGCAGTTTTGCCTCTTCTTGTTCTTTGAGATTTCTCTATTCTGCAATACTTTGACTTTTGTCAGTAATGCTAAACAATTCATATTACATCTTAATCATATTTCTTTATCTTTTATTTCTACTCTGTTTTTAAACTCCATTTTCATTTTATCCCATTCACTAGCTATGACATCTGAAGAAATTGTTATCTTCCCTAATAACTCCTGAATAATTTCCTTTTGTGCCCATTGCTTAAATTCCTGTCTTTTTTCAGGTAGGTGGGAAAGCACCAGTGTCTTATTTTGACTTCATTACTTGCATTTGTATCATACTTTTTATTGGTATGTGATCTGAAATAGTTATTGAGTGTGTGTGTGTTGAAGCTTTCAGTTAAATGCACGTTCCTGTAAAATATAATTCTATTTAATCTAGCCAAGTTATTCTACCTTTGTGAATAATAAGTAAATTCTCTCTCTCTCAGTTCCTACTACTGAATTCACAACTTCCATACCAAACATTTTCAAAAATTTCTTCACAAATTTACCCTCTTTTGTTATATTTTCTCTTCTAGGCCCCCCAGATACATTCTCGCTTTTCCAAATCAAATTCCAGTCCTCATCTGTAAGTAATATTCCTTACTGAAATCTGATTATTTTTACAAACAATTTCTTAATTTCCATAATAAAAGTTTTTGGTAGAATATAAATAAATGCCAGCAGAATCCTCCTCTCTTGCCAGTAGTTCCTTACTACCACAAATCTACCCTTATTATATATTTTTCCCTCTTCCATCACTATTTGAGCTCCTTGCACAATTAGTATATTTATTCCCCTTTTCCTTTGTCCCTGATATTATGCTGAATATTCATCCTGGAATCCTTTATTAAATACACATGCTCATATCTTTCTAAATGCATCTCCTACAGCACTGCTATTTGCACTCTCTATTTCTTAATATACTTCAATACTCTTACCTTTTTCTACTCTTGTAAGGCCATTTGCATTCCAAAGTAATATGGATTGGGCAGCCATTATAATAAGTTATTATTCCCACTTATTATACATAACATTTTTTTTGAATATTTATTTCCAACTTTTGTGTTACATGCATATACTGTTTGGCATGCTGATCTTTTATACAGTTGGTTCTTGTCATCTCCATTTGAATCTATGCCACATTTTCAAGACTTTTTATTTTAATGAAAACCCTAAAACAAATAAATATATTTTCAGAACACCCCCATAACCTACTAACTTAGAACAAACACACAAAACTGTACATCTTCAAAAAAATCAAGTTTATCCCTCCTGATAGGAATACGTACTTCAACTTGACAGCTGCACCCACAAACATTACTTAACACAACAAAGCATATGTTATAGCCCATGCTCCTACTTATACTGATTGCTGTCTGTTCTTTTCTTATCTCTAGTCCCCTCCCAGATGTGAAAATTAACTTGTATGCTTTCAGAAAACATTAACTTTTGGCCTTAAGAAAATGTGGACTAGCTATATTTAAATAAAACTAAAATATACACTGTTCTACTAAATGCAATGAAGTATTAAGGCTGCTAGGGAAGCTGTTATCTCTTATTCACGTCCAAGAATTTCAGACTTTATTTTTTACTGAACTGCTTGCCCTTGCACATTTAAATTTTACATTTCATGAGCAAACAATGCTCAGAAGTCTCAAGATCAATTGCTTGTACCTGCAGACATTTTGTCTCCATGGAAAAATAAGAACAGAGTGCACAACTGCCTTAAGCTGTATACTTCTTAAATCCTACTGAACATTTGATAAAGGAAAAAAAAACAACCTAACATCATTGCAGTTCTCATGGCTTTCATCATTCTGTCTTATTTTTCCAGCCTACTTGCTTACTGAAAACACTTTTAGATTACACCAAGGGCATTAATGCCAACATGCATATATGCAAAAATAACATAAAACATTTTCACTCTACATGTAATATAATCAGAGGAGTTTTACACCTTATCCCCTACCCCAACAAGATTATAGCAGATTAACTTAACTTGCTATTGTCCAGCCTTTTTACACTGCAATACCTATATTTCTTAAAACTAAAAAAAGTGCTTCTTTACTTTAATATCTTTATCACATACAACAATCACTGAAATGACTCTCCCTCACCCCCATATTTAATATACCCCTGACTAAATATTACATACATCTGCTTTACTATATAAAATACAGTTTACATCATGAAATATGCGACACAAATACTGTTAAAAATAAAATTGTTTTACATATCTTTTAGTTTTCCTCTAAACATCAATGACAAAAGGTGAGATGTGCTTTACAGTCTACCCACAAGTTTAACAAAGTCAACAAAAGTCCAATTTTTCTCATCCACTTTTTCTTGCAAAGCCATATTTCACAAATGTGATTAACTATTTATAATCTCATACTTATT
>NC_056744.1:1212114856-1212122356 GCF_019279795.1 Protopterus annectens
TCTGAAAAAATGGGGAGTTTAGGAGATAAAAATAAGAAAATGTATGTGGTAAAAATCAGACTAATCAGTACTATAACTACAATAAACTACATTATGATTTGCTTGAAGTACTACACAGGCAAACTTAATTTGGTGTTTGCATTAAAGCATGATGTGTAGAGCATGCAAGGTACTTAGAACTGTAGAAATCTAAGCATACTGATTTAAATAGGTTTATAAAAATCTATCAGTGATCTATGGAATATCAGCAAAAAAAACAGCAGTGGTATTCACAATAACATTGGCACAAATGGTGAAATTACTCACCAGGAATTGAACAGATATAAGATGGACAAAATTCACTGTTTCTTTTACAGTCACCATTTATACAGGTATCATGCTTCAAAAAGAAAGCCTTGAAATTCCATGAATATGCTAAAGATAACAAAGTACAAGTAAAACAGGTAATAAACTCTGGCAAGGCATACCCCGAAAGCCTTGGTACAAGGTGCTTCTGGGATTACAGAATGACCTGAAAGTCATGTACAGACCAGGCAAGGGGCTATACATCTGTGTGTTGAATAGAGCATGCTTATCACAGGAGAAAGAAGATTTGTTTGAAAAGAACTAGAGATTGTTTAGATGATACTGCAGTAGCTTACTGCAGTAGCTTACTGCAGAAGAAAAATTAAAATAATGTCAGATATACACTGATGCTAACCTGGAGATGCATTTACAACATAAAGTCACAATGAGAATTTGGCCAGTGTAAAAGTATCAGCCAGAAGAGAAATCCTAATTTTTGTTCAAGAAGGCAATAAATTGTGTCCAAGGCCTAGCAGTCAAAAATGCTGAGATCACAGTAGCATCTGGAGTCATATCTTGGAATAGTGAAATGCAATAGATCCACTAAAAAAAAAGTATTTGCCAAAATATCGTCACGTATAAAACAAATAGTATAAAACTGTGATAAAGGCACTTCATACCATAATAGCCACTCTGGTGGCATAGAATCCCTGACAAGTGGCCTGGGTTCAATTAGCTGCTCAGGTGACTGATGGAGTGACAGGGACGAATGAGCATTACCATTCCCAGTGTGGGTCGTGATGTAGACATCTCCTGTGACAATCCCTGGTGGAGGCTGAGGACATCACCTGGTAAGTGGTATGGTCCAAAGAGAAGGTACAGGATAAACACAGCTGATGCAGAAGCAAGACAATACATCACAACATCCCCATTGCACTCTTGCGCATCATATGTAACTATGTCATCACATGAAGGGAGTGGGTAAGGAATAACCAAAAACAAATCCTCCCAATGGATGTGGACAGCTGAGACTCAAGGATACCCTTAGGTTCCATGACTGGGTCTGGGCAGATTTATGAAATAAGGTCAGGAGGGGTTAGGAGTAGCCGGTAGACCCAGTGTGCATTTGGTTACTGGGTAGCAATGTCAGAAGATGGATAAAAGGGAGGACAGACAAAAAAGAAAGCTTCATATCATAACAAAAGTCCAAACAAAGTGTTAGCTTATACTCTGCCAGGCAGACCATGTAGCAAAGTGGTCAAAGATTTGTTTCATTTCAAAAAAGTTGTGACAAAGGGGGATACTACCAGCACAGCTATCTGGAATTTTGTAAGTAATTATATGTCATTTGTGAATATCAACAGACTGAGGTTACTTGATTACTGGTCCGGTGGTGGGTCATCACATATTGACTGGCATTGGTGGGATAACCATATCACATTTGGAGAGCAGTGGTGTGGATATTGAACTCCTATAGCCTGTAAACAGTGGTCACTAAAGAAGGTGTTTGCACTCTCAAGCACCTGCATGGCAGATATTCAGAGTTTCATATCACAATAGTTTTATTTATTTTTTTGTTACCTTAGTCAGGGAGAGCAGGTAAGGATGTCAGCAGAGGATTATGGCAAGCTGACAAGGAGCTAGTTGGCTGAGATGTACCAAGCCAAAGGACTGGCGCATGATAACCTGACTAAAGCAGAAATTATTGCAGCCTTAGTCAAAGCTGCATCACAGACCAGCAACTAGGAGGACAACCAGACTGGCCTTGAGGATGTACAACGCTCAGAAAATAGACAGTTAAACTTTGCCTCAGAGGACTTAAAAATCCATCTGGAGTTAAAAAGATTTGAACTGGAGGCCAAACAGTTGGAAATAGAATCAGCAGAGAAACTGCACTGTTTGGAGGCTGAAGGAAAGGAGAAACAGATGGCATTAGAAATCAGCAGAGACTGAGACATCTGGAAGCCGAAGAAAATGAGAGGCAGAGGAACATGAAGAGGACATGCTGACTCTCTGCCAGGGTCATGGAGGTAATGGGGAAGGGAATAACAGAACCTCTGAAGCAATAAAGGTCAGTAAATTCATTCCACAGTTTACAGAGGGTGATAATTTTGATAGTTTATTCATATGTTTGAAAGGGTATGTAAACAGTATAATGCTGACCAAGGGCTCTGTGTATGGTTCCTGACCCCCTTACTCCATGGTAAAGCTGTAACTGCTGTTTCTAAATTGTCTGATACTGACTGTTTAAATTATAACACAGTTAAAATTGTTTATTAGAGTGTTTTAGGTTAACACATGAAACAGAAAAAAGTTTGATGAGCATTGATGCAAGGCAGATGAAAGTGTGTATATTGATATTGTGTATATTGTGAGTATATTGCTAAGTTAAGCAGCTATTTTCATAGGTGGGTAAGTGGGTGTTAGGTCACCACTTTTGAAGGGCTGGCAGACCTCTTGGTAAGGGAACAAGCCCTTACCACTTTGCTTAAGGACATGAGAATCTGGTTTGCAGACAGGAAATGCAATAACACAGATGAGTTGGGGGGAAAAGGAGACCTATATCTAGCAAGCAGGGTGTCACTGCTCAGGAAAGGGATACCCAGTGTGCACATGGGTCTAAGGGAACCCATGGTGGGCAGCATAAACTGCCCCAACAGAGTCCGCCAGTAACAGCAAAAGCCACTAGTTCAGGTACATGGCCAGGATCAAGGGTTAAATGTTTTAAATATAACCAGTGGGGCCATGTAGCATATAGATGCCCTTGGAGGCATGGTGAGGAACAAAAGGTAGGGGAGCCAGCAAGTGGGGATGACAGAATGCCAGCAGTAAGTTGTCTGGAGACAACAATGGTACCAAAATACCACAAGACGTTGGTTATATCCTATCTTAGAAGATGGGAAACAGGCCACTGCTAAGAGAAACATGGCCTCTGACCTAACCATTGTGAAACCTACAATAATTAAAGAGGAGTACTACTTGCTTGGGCAGTCTACTTCAGTCAGAGATTTAGGAGGGACCTCATTCCAAATAGTTTTGGCTAGGGTTCACCTTGACTTAGAGGGTGGAAAAGGAAGCAAACAAGTAGGTGAGTTTGAGGTTAACCCTGCAGGCATCCTGACTGGGAATGAATTTGATAATGCAGTACCTTGTGTGCATACTATTACACACAGTCAGGCTTGGAGACAAGCATGTGGGTCTGGTACCCAGACAGACCATACACTTGAAGCCAGGAATATTGATGTGATTACTTCAGACATAGAGCTAACCTGCAGTAGTGAGACTGAAGGTGAGCCATAGCTGCTGGTGGGCACTGATGTTCCCTTGGACAGAGTGACTGCAAGGGCAGAGGTGAGTAGCAGTAGTACCTAGGCAGACAGGGAGGCACTGCTGCCAGAGGATACAGACTTCCTGTGGAAGGGAAGGCTCAGTGAACTCATGGGCTTGGTCCAGGAGAACCTGGGAGAAGCCATACATCAGAAAAGGTTTGGTATGATGGAATGCTCGAGCTTGAGAGTATGCTCTGGGGCAGCAGGTTATGCTTCTCATTCTTGTCAAACATAAGCTGCAGGCAAGTTAGGATGGACCCTTCAAAGTGGTAAGGAAGGTCAGTGATGTTAACTACCTGGTAGAACTGCTAGGCAGGAGGCAGGGGCACAAACTGTACCATGTTAACACTATTAAACCTTACCATGGTGGGGTGGCCCTGGTGCTAAGTATTTGCAGTTGGAGGCAGGAGGTGTCTGAGGGGGATCTGGGGCTACAGGAAGCCAGCCAAAAAAATCCCAAGTTACTGTGGTGGAGCCTAGGGTTGCGTGCTACGTGAACTCCAAGAGGAGCTAAACCCGCACATAAAAATGCTATTTAACCTTAGCCTTACTACAGGATATGTACCTGATTACTGGCGTACAGCAACAGTGGTCCCACTCCACAAAGGGGGTACCTCTACAGACCCTGGGAACTACCGCCCCATAAGCTTAACCAGCCTGGTCTGCAAAGCTATGGAAAGAATCATTATGGAACTCATAAACAGACACATAGGGGACCTACAGACACTTGACCCCACCCAGTTCGGCTTTGTAAAGGGCAGATCCTGCCTTTTGAACCTGGTTGACTTTTTCGAAACAGTCACTAGAGCCATTGATGAGGGCAAAGCAGTCCATACAGCCTACCTGGACTTGGCTAAGGCCTTCGACACAATACCCCACTCAGGCATCATAGATAAGCTCAACAGCTTAAACGTAAACCCTTATGTCACTAGATGGGTTGCAAACTGGCTAAAGGACAGAACCCATAAAGTTAAAATCACTGGAGCAATGTCAGACTCAAAGCCAGTCACAAGTGGTGTCCCACAGGGATCTGTCCTGGGACCCCTCTTGTTCGGCATTTATTTCTCAGATGTTAAAGCAAACATGGGAGGGTTGTGGCTGACAAAGTTTGCAGATGACTGCAAACTAGGCGCCATAGTCGATACACCAGCAGACACATACATCCTACAAAAAGGTCTCACAGAAACGGACAACTGATGCCAGAGTCACGGCCTTAAACTAAATGCCAAAAAATGTATAGTCATCCCCTTTGGGAAAAACAAAGTACCCACAAATTATCACACAGACAGCAACCCACTGAGTACGGAAAAAGTAATCAGAGACCTAGGGACCCAAGTCGACAGCGACCTCTCATTTGACACCCACGTTGCCAAAGTGGTTAGAAAAACATTCTACCTTGCACACCTCATCATGAAGGGATTCACATCCAGATCCAAAGATGTCATTGTACCCCTATACTCCTCCCTCATCAGACCCATGATTGAGTACAATGCCCCATTTGGTATGTACCTCACCCGGCATTTGCAACAGCTGGAGAGACCACAAAAGTACCTCACCAAGAGGATCAAGGGTCTCCAACATATGTCTTATTCTGCCAGACTAATGAAACTCCAGCTCTATTCAGTAGCATAATGCCTGCTCAGAGGTGATCTCTGCCTGACGTACAAGGCCATGTCCAATCAGGAACTGATGGACATGCTCCACCTCAAAAAATCCAAATCCATCAGGACCACAAGAGCTAAAGACTTAAACCTCGGCACAAGTATGAATAGGACATGCTGGAGGGATAGATTCATAACCCAGAGGCTTCCCATGCTTTGGAACAAGATCCCAGTTCATGTTAGGCAGAGCCCCTCACTGACTCTCTTCAAGAGAAATCTTGATGAGTGGATGGGAGATCGTAAGTTTACCCCAGGAGTCACATCTGTGTCACTACTAGACAAGGGCACAGTAAACTAATTCTATTATATAAGGGGACCTTCATTGTGTCACTACTAGACAGAGGCACAGTATTCTAAATCTATTCTGTGCATTTTTGTACCATTTCATGGGGTGGCGAAAGCCACATCACTATGGCTAGGCTTACAAATGCCCCAGGGCAGATAGCCTAGTACTAAACTATGAAACTATGACAGTGCAACACTGTAATGGGGTCAGCACTGCCAAGGTTGCAGGGATCTCAAGACAGGGTATGGGGTAATATATTGTCAGATAGGCTCATCCCTCTTAAGCAATGTTTCTCAAGAGTCACTTGAAAAACTAGCTTAAGTCTTTGAGGGGGGGAAGAAGTGTGACAAACGGGTATAGTACCAGCACAGCTATCTGGAATTCTGTAAAAAAATTATATGTCATTTGTGAATATCAACGTGATTTATACAAGATGCTTGTGTTACAAATGTATTAGAACTGTATGTCATGTGTATATCAAACTGCTGGGATAGTAGTGTGAGTTGAAAAGGTTTTTGCAAAGTGCTGTTTGAAATGTAATCACAGTGTGCCCTACTGGAATAGAACAGAAATGTACATGCACTATTGTAACTGTTTAAATGCATATATTCTAAAAGTTGAAACTGGAATACAGGGGGTTAACTTCAGAAAAATAACTGAAATTACTTTATGGCTATGCAATAAAAGATGGTATCTTTCAGTTTTATTGCAGCAAGAGACCAAATGCCTGTACTAGAAAGCCTTCTGTATTGTCCTTAGGGTAAAATAATTACTAGTCTTGAAATATGGAGGAATGTAATGGTTTTATGACTTCCAGCATCTGCCAAAGATCTGAGGTCTATGTATTTTCACAAGTAGATGCTAAATACTGCCAGCTTCCAGCAGTGGAGGTTTCACCTGGGATAGTCAGACAACAAGAAATGATGTCATTCTGCAAGCTATCCTATCAGTAATATTTGACATAGTATTTTGAGAAGTCTCTTACTGAGACAGAGCATTCTGCATTCTGTCTTGGACCTGACAATATCAACAGCTAGAACAGCCATTCACTACATCTGCCTTGCTCTTGGTCAAACTACCATTTGTATTAATATTAATATTACACAGTAAAATTGGTCACCCTTTGTTAAGGGCCTTAAAGTAGCAGATAAGGGGTTCTGGTGGCAGTGATAGCTACCATATAGTCTGGGCAGAAGGGGGCATAGCTAGCAAACATGTGCCAGCCTTTCCCAGGTGTTTGTGTGTGTGTGTGTGTGTGTGTGTGTGTGTGTGTGTGTGTGTGTGTGTGTGTGTGTGTGTGTGTAAAACAAATCTCCAAGAGTGTGTTTGTCGGCTACTTAGGCAGAGATACAAAGCACTGGTTGGACAGACAGAGTGTTGGAACTCTTGGCCTGGAACCCTGGCTAAGGACTTAACTCTATAGCAGTGCCAGTGAGTAGTCTTACTGGGGATCTGGAGAAAGAGGGAGAAATCTGCCCCAGACTGACTGCCATCTCTGTGTGCTCTTAAGGGAAACTGCACTTGATGCAGAAATCTGCATCTGAAAATACTGTGTGTGTACTTGTCATCCTTCCAGTATACATCCCCCACTGTTGTCAGTGGTGAGGATTGAGGCTCCTTGATTACTGGTCCAGTGGTGGGTCATCATAGAAGTCATGTATTTACTATGTGTAAATAATTATTCTAAGTTCAAATAAGAGATTAATTTGACAGGCACCATAAGTGCCAGTGTAATAAATATACCGAAGTATCTATCTTCAAGACAAGGCATGCCTTATATTTTTGTATCAGGCAACAGTCCATATTATACAAGCCAAAAATTCAACTGGTTCCAACAACATTAAACACAAATCAATAAGTTCATGGTACTCACAGTCAAATGAGCAAGTAGACACAACCTGTAAGATACTCAAGAAATTGATGAAAAATTGCAGTAACT